>NC_090889.1:18837014-18847014 GCF_036669925.1 Montipora capricornis
CCACTGGATAACTCAAATGGTTTTGCTCGTGTTTATCCGCTGGATAGTGATTTATAAGCTGGATAGGGCAGTCCATCGTTTGGACAACTGGCCCCTGACAGTTTGTTCTTTATTAATGACATACGTGAAAAAAATACTCAGTTCTGATTGGCTGAAAAAATTTTGTAGAAATTTTAAATTTAGCGGGCTGTACAGCGGGCCGTACTGTAGAATACGGCCCGCTAATTTAGCCAATTACAGCGAACGTACTATCTGAGAGATATAATAAAACTACATAATAGCCCGAAATTGTCTCACATACATACTAGGTTATAATGTAATGCCAATGAGAAAACCTAACCGTGAAAAGGGCCATTTGGCATAAACAAGCATTTTTTTTTTGTCCGAAAAATTTACTCGTGCTTTGTAGGGAGCTTTAGCACGCGATGTTTTGAGACACGGATGGCGGTTGGCAACCAAAAGAGGACATTTCGCATGCCAGGACAGGAGTGTCTCCCATATTTTTAAAGTAGTCATCTCTAACGGAGAAAAGATACTTAGCAAGATATCTGGTTGTGTGAAAACAAGTTAAAACGGAAAAGAGCTCTCTTCCGGTTGACGTCCGCATCTCAAAAACGTCGCGTGCCTAAGTTCCCCATTTATACCAAATTGCACTTGAGATCACGTGATAACCTATACAAATTACCGGGCTCTTAACTTCACATATATCGTTTTTTTAGGCGACAAGAGCAGCGCTGCTCTGTGCTCCAGCTTCTTTACGGTCTCTGGTGCACGTTCAAACTTGAATCGTTGCATGATTTTCATTATCGCGATCTTGATCTTTAACAATGCCAACCGCATACCAATACACTGCCGGGGACCTGCACCAAATGGAAGAAATGCAAATGGGTCTCCAAGGGATTGTCCCATAAGTCCGGGTCCCGGTGCAAAACGTACACAGGAATGTTGATGCCACAACCCTCGGGAATCCGTATGCCCTTGTAGATGGCATCTTCGGTGCATTCCCGGATAAGAAGAAGCGCGGGGCCGCAGAGGCGTAGCACCTCAGAGATGACTTGATCCATGTACCCAGCCTTATGTATCAGCTCATACAGGGGCTCATCCTCGTGAGTATTGATCAATTCGTCGATTTCTCGAATAAGACGATCTTGAACCTCGGGTATTTTGCAAGAAAATATACAATGCTTGTCAGGGTATTGCCTGAAAAAAGGGGAAATTTTAAAGTGGAAGAAGTTAGTAAAATATTTTTAATGTTAGTTTAAAGACTTCCGTGTCACGAAATTTAGCCAAATTCGGCGCCTGAAAAATGGCCAACAAATCAAGCGAAACGTAAAAATAAGTACTTAAAACAATGATGGAAGGTTTAAATAAAACAGCAAATACAAAAGGAAGCAGAGATGTGCAAAGCCGAAGAAGATTAAAATGGATTGCAAATGGCGTTTTTGGAAACTGTTCAGCCCAACCCGGCGGTTGTCAACGTTTACCTCTGTTATTTGTATCTTGCATTATGTATGCTCGAGGGACATTTTATTTTGGGTCACAAAGCTTTGAATAGTGTTGTTAAAAAGCAATGCCTGGGCTAATGTGCTACCCTGAAAATTCAGGAATCCTTGTTGTTGTTGTTGGAAAAAGGATAGTTTCGTTAAGTGAGTTGCTTTTAGGCAAAGAAGTCACCACCCCGTAATTCAACTGTCCATTTTGCTGCACTGAACAAAGTACCCAATAACTCAATTTATTTTGACACGCATGGCTACAGTACCAATTAACAAAGACAGAGATAACGTGGATTTTGCAACCATTTAACGTTTCAATTCAGTCGGCTTAAGCCAGTATGACTGAGGTGTAAAAATTTCTTATTAGGATCCTTTCATTCGCTTTCGTGTACGTTATGTTTATCCTTTAGTTCCCAAGTTCGTTTGTTTTGCATCTGAAAGATGTAATTTTCAATTATAACCTCTCCCTAGGGGTTATCACGCATAGCTTAACCAATGAAATCCCGGCGTCCTAATTGCTCGGAGTACATGAGATTCTTTGTGCATTTCGTTGCACCGAAAAAATACAACCGAGATTATTCAGGTATTCGAAGTAATAATTGTTGGTTCGATTTCCCTCAATGCACCGGTGTGACAAATAATTTGGAACAATGCAATGCATCTGGAAGCGCAAAAACAAAGCACAGATGATTTCAACGCGTACGATCGCATCCCCAAAAGGTGCAGCGACCTGCAGTCATGATAGTTTGAGTTGTTGACAGATGTAAAACAGGATGGTCTTTCAAACAATCTTTATTTTATCCTTATGACTCGTTTTTTTATTATTAATATTTATTTTACCCTCAGTCTGCATTTTATCCCCGGTCTGCAGTCTGCAGTCTGCGTTTTACACTGACCGCCCAAATAACCGATTTTTCGATGGAAAATTCATCCCAGAGGATAAAACTATTCACTGGACATGTAATAAAGGTAAATATGTTCTAGCGAAAGCGAAAACAAGCGAATATTTTGACGGAAAACACAATAATGTGAGATCAAAGGAATATGTGGTGAAGACACGCAATTGGGGCATCGCTTCGACAATAATCTTACCTTTTCAGCGATTTTAACGCTTGAAATTCCATTCAATCCACCTGGTCTAGTCTTTGAGTTCACTATTATCGCTGCCCTGCGAATCTTCAGTGTTCTACATAACAGCACACTTGGTAAAAGACGGCTCGACGGGCTCGACGGGCGACAGATTGTTGTCGCCTGTCGCCTGTCGCCTGTCGCCTGTCTTGTTCAGTATCCAATTGATTTGCCATTATTGAGCTTCATAAGGGTATATTTTGTTCAAAGATCCACTTAAACGCCATTCGCGCTACATGACTTTCGACGCCATTGCCAGTTAAGTTAATCGTTATAATGTGTCCACCAGAGAAATCTACGCATTTCCCACCACCCTCTCGATCCTAAGAAAATACGCGCAGCAGGGCTCTATGCACAAAGACACCACTTAGCAGGGGAATGACAGGCAAGACTTTTACCGACATGGAAAAAAATAAAAATAATAAAACGGAGAAATCTACCCGTTTTCCGACTGGGATTGCCATAGGGCAACCCAGTAATTACTGGTGGACGAACAAAAGCAGCAAATGAGAGATCCCTTGTTTTCGTCCACCAACATGGTGGTGATGACGTCACATGAAAACCACTAATAACCCGCACTTCAAATTTTATACAATTCTTTTAATATTGACACTGCTGCTAGGTCGTCACGTGGTTCGCAGTACAACACTGATGGCCTCTGGGATTGCAATCCTGGACAGACGCCGTGGCTACGGCAACGACAACGCCACACGGCAAAAATATTATTGGTTAAAACAAAATACTGGCCTCCCGGGAAGCAAAAGTGTTTATGTTCCGAAACATTTTGCTTCCAAAGCAGATGCTTCCTCGTTTGCGCGCCAAGGAAACATTTCGGGAAACAATGCTTCCGCAACAATGTTTTCTCGTTTACGGGCGCCTTAAGGTTTTCATCATACAGCGATGAGCCAGTCATTCGCTAATTTTACTTTAAAACCGTTCGTACCCATCCAGTTCCAGGATATTGTAGTTCACCCAACGTGACAACGTGAACAATATGGCCGGAATAATCGCGAAATGTTGAAATGAACTTGGTTATGTTTTGGAGTGACGTATTCGTTGACGTTGCCGTTGTCCTTGTGTAATTAGGGAGCTTTAGAAACGACAACGGCGACGGCAACGAGAACGTCACAAATTTGCATATTCAGTGGGCAAAAACAATAGCTTTGCACGCCCCGCACGTGCGTTTTTCATTTTTGTCCATTTCTTTACCGTCGTCAGCAAAGCAACAACGTGAAATAACCAAGTTTGAGGTGTTACGGACAACGTCAGCACTTGGAGATAAATTTTCGTTTTTCTCCCCTAAATTTAGCGCCGCTCGTAACGGTTTCATTCCTGAAGGACCACCACACCTTTGTCATATTAAAAAGCTTGGAATAGTCGCGAAGTGATCGCAATAACTTGAATTTATGTTTTTGAATGACGTTCTCGTTGCCGTTCCCGTCGTCGTTGCTAAAGCTCTCTATTGAGAAGCTTAAAAACGGGCGTTTTTGAGACGCGGATGGCGACCGAAAGTGAGCTGTTTTCCCTTTAAGCAATAGAGGACGTTTTCCGTGTTTCCATAGTCTCATCTAAACTCGAGGGCGAGTTGGGATAATTCGAGACAGTTAGCGCAAACCCGAGACGCAGTCGAGGGTTTGCATAACTGTGGAGAATTCTCCCATCTCCCCCGAGATTGACACACGCTCATATTTCCTACCAGCCAATCAAAACGCGCGTCTGACAATGCATAACCAATTAAAATTGTGTAATGTCACAGCCGTGTTTCCATACTCTCATCCAAACACAGCTATTGACCAATGAGAGTACGCGTACTATCCTAATTATTTTATAATTTAACTTTTCTTCACACAACCACATTTACCTTGTCAAGTGCCTTTTCTCCATTAGAGATGATAAGTATAAAAATCTGGGAGACACCACAGTCCTCGCACGCGAAATGTCCTTTTCCGGTTGCCGCCCGCCCCTCAAAAACGCACGTGCTTAGATCTAGGACGGCAAACTCAGCCCAGTAATGTAGCAGCTCTCGTAACCTGCTATTGTTTGGTATTGTAAACAGCTTCTATTGTTTAAGTCCAAGTCATTGTTTCAATTGTGTAGTCTTTTGTTTTTGGCAAGGGTAGGGAGCCAATCACATTATGGGTTACGAGAGCTGCTACATGACTCCCTCAGCCAGGGGCCGGTTGCTCGAAGCCTGGATAGCGCTAACCATTGGTTAGGAGGTATTAAAAGCTATAGGTTTCCATGGTATTTAACGCTGGTTAGCGCTAAGCATCCTTCGAGCAACCCGGGCCAGGGCGCCACCAAATTATAAACATTAATGAGAAAAACAATGGCCCTGCACGTGTGCTTTAAAATTTGTACATTTCTTTCCCATTCTTTGCCAATCTGCAACGTGCATTGACCAAATCCCAAGGAAGACGCGAGCGCGCGAGGGCAAATCTTTGATTTTTTTTCTTAGTCTCAACACTGTTCCTCCCAATTCATTTCCCGGATAGTTTGTGAAAGTTAAACAAACTGAAATTATCACGAGAAATTTTAAGAAACATAAACTGGCAATATTAAATGACGTTTACGCGGCCGTCGCCATATTAGACCTTAAGGTCCTTATTGAACTTCCTAACAGCACACAGCGTCCTCTACAAGGATTAATTGTCAACAAAATAACACCAAAGCACAACACCATGAACTCCGTCTTCTACCCTTAGGGGGACCGTCATGTGGGTTTTGTAACATCCAACAGGGAGAAAATATAGGATTGCGAGAGGTGGCCTAGGTTTATACTCCCTATAAGAGAATTCTGGAAAATCTAATCACCTTCAGAGTGAATTATAAGGGAGCGTTTTCTTTTTTAAATTGTTTGTCCGGCCTGGGTTCGAAACTTACTAACTCCCCCCGCCCCCTCCCCCGCTGAGAAACAGGAAATAATACAAAAATGTAACAAAGATGATAACGTTTAGCTTGGAATAAAGAACGTCAAATATTTGATGGAGTTACGTTTTTTACAACCAGCATAAAACATCGATCATAGTTGGATTTGGTATTGAACTTCCCACTTTCGTTTACCTGTGGTTTCAAATCCAGCCACCAAAAACACAATAGACTGGGCCATAATTTCATCATCACTCAGTTTGCTAACGCTGTCCACGTGCTCCTCGTGTGCTTTTAGCATCAACTGCACGAGGTCTTTTGTGCCGGGAAATCCCTGCTTTTGCCTTTTCTCCAGAATGTCCTTTGCTACCGCACACAAGTAGTCTACGTTTTGAAAAACGTCAATGTACCTACAAAGACTAAAAATACGAGGAAACGCGTTTACAATGATCTTTAAGATGGGCAGACACGAGGGGTCATGTTGCAAGGACATGTTGCAGCGACGTGTTGCAGCGACAAAAAAATTGTGTAGTGCACACTGAGGGGACATGCACCTTATTCCAAAATGGCCGCCATTTAAATATTTTTTTGTTTTTATTCAAATAAGCCCTGGATGCCTCGTTCTTAAGCTTAAAATTCAAAAGAACCTTTTATCTTGAACAAGGCAACAAGGGCCAAGTTGTATGCGCATAAATCAGCGGCCATTTTGGAATAAGGTGTATGTAGCAGGGGCAAAATCACAACATGTGCATAGACATTAACGAGTTGCGGGTACGTGTTTCAGGGATATTTTGCAGCGACATGTCCCCTCGTGTGAACTGATTAAACTGATGCTTTTATAATTGTGCAACACCAACCCGCGACGTGTCCCATGAAGTTCAGTTTGGGGCACGTCTCGGGGACTCTTCATATTTTGTATTTTCGCAAATCCCATAATACAGTTCATTTTGACGGGGGAGGGAGGGGTTATTTGTATTAAAACAATGGATGTCCATTTCACTGAAGCATGGTACTGTCCAAAGAGTCAACAACTTGTATTGTTTTTATGTAAAGAATCCCCCAAAACGTATTGCATTGTGGGAATGGGAAAATACTCTATTTGTATTAAGTCCCTTCACAAGTAACAAAGCATCCGATATGTTAAGGTTATTGTCAACCCTCAAGGGTGTCTTTCGGAAAATAACTCTTGCTCGCGTTGTTTTAAAGAAACCCAAGAAAACTATATACCACTGGAAAGATAACACAAGGTAGCATATGAAAATGCCTTTCACTTTCACGTTTTTTATTTCAGAAAGCGAACATCCAAAAAAACTGCAGCATATCACTCAGGAGATGAAAAGCTAATGGACAGAAAATGGTGATGATGACATGTACAATGTCTTCATCCTCAATACGACAAAAATATTCATCTTCAAATCCGCCTTTGGTTTAAGTTTGATTGCACGAAACTGGTTGCTGAGTTGTCGCTCTGGTAATAGACCAATGGACCTCTTTAGCTTGTACATTTTGTTTTCCCATTTCAGACCACGTGATGTTACTCTAGGGAACAGTTTCTTTCAAATGTCGTCTTATGCACGTGCACATGTATGCATAACTTACGAAAAAAAAAAAAAAGGAAAATTCCCTTGGGAACATCACGTGGTCTGAAAAGGGAAAACAAAACGTACAAGCTAAAGAGGTCCATTCGGCTAACTCAATGTTGTACCCAATTCAAATCCTTTAAGAATAAAACTTCCTCATCCAAGTATTTCCACATCATTCAAATGTGAATACTACATTATCATGCAAATGCCACACACAAAGGACCTTAACCCCGAGAGATTTGAAGTGGGTGCAACATTGAGTTTAGTCGAATTGGTCTATATAGCATAACACTGCAATTTCCATTTTCGGGTATCGAACTAATTCAGCATTTACATCAACTTGTTAATTGAAATCCATCCGAAAAGCTATTGTAATAACAAGAAAGTTTCTTCTTCACAATGTCGACCTCTTTTTGGACGGACTGTCCAAAATAATACCCTGCAATACCACTAATTCGCACAACACCCTGTGAGGAAAGCGACTGAATCTGTTTTTAGTGAGTAGCGAAGAAATGCCTTGAAGAGATTGTGCGTTGCATTGGAACAGCAAGTTTGTTCACGAATTCCCTCAGTGAATAATTAGTAACGTCAGATCGATTGGTAAATACATCGCTTAAATACGCGTTTGTAAGACCATTTAAGGCCTTAAAGATCATAATGGCTTTCTGCATTTGTCGCTGCGTACGCAACTTAAAGTTTCTCAACTCGAGGATATAGTACTGAGCAAGAAACGGCAGAAAAATGATATTTAGTAAAACGTTGATTTTTATTCTGATCAACAATAAGCAGTAATTAGATTTTTGTCTCTGGTCAAAGCAATCTTCTAATGGCAAATAGGGTGCTTCGTTTTCGACTTTCGAGTTGTGAGTGCATCCTGTTCGAGTTTGGATCCGGCGTCGTTTTCGACTTAGGGTGCTTACTTCGTTTTCGACCGTTTGGGTTCTCCGTACTATGTTTTTCGTTTTCGAGTGCTTCGTCTATTTATAATAATGCAGGAATCAAAACAACGCGATCTCACAGAGCTAATAATAGAACTATTTCCGCTATATATTCAAAACTGCAACGGAACAAATCACTTTCTGTGCCTTCGCCAAGTAAACACGCTCTTTCCAAACTGCACTCTTCTCGTCCTGCTGTAATATCTGTATTGTTTTAACGCAGTCTTTTAGATTATTTTCAAAAGGTAAGTTAAGTGCTCCATAAGTTATAAAACGGTTTAGGAACAATCAATTCTATACGAACATCGTTACTTTGAAACAATGCATTTATGGTCAGATTGTTACTCGAGATCAGGTTGGGTGAAAATATGTTCTTCTGTTTGCTAAGCTTATCAAAAAAGTCGTGTCACTATATCTTAGAACTCGATTTAAAGATTAAAACTCTTAAGTTTTGCATAGCTGACACCATTACAGCTTGTTTTAGTTTTAAGACGAAATCCGATAGAAAATCGAACAATTTAAGTTTATAGTAGACAAATATCTGGTACCAGAATAATGTTAAGTATTTTACAGTCCTTTTGGCATTTTCTTTAAGCTAAAGATATAAATAATTGCCTGACGTAACACCGAAAACAATTTCCCATGGGACCGAGAGAAATTGAATTTCAAAGTTCAGAGAAATTGTGCAAAAACAGATAAAATTTCATCATCAGTTTCATTTCACCAGTATTTTCAAGTGTTTCTTACGAAGTTGAACAGTCGTTTTTGACGTTTGGTGTTGCTAGAAATGATTATTTTTGAGAAGATATTTAAAACAGTCTTACAGAACCTTGCAATACGATGTATATAATCTTGGTACTAGGGTTTGTCCATTTGTTACTCGAACTTCTGGTGGATTCCGTCTTAATTCATGCTATATATGTATTCACACTGTTATAAGTAACGGAAACCAACTTTATGTTTCTAGTACGTTGAGGCAAAGAAAGTAGTTTATCAGGCACAGACCATTCCCAGAAAAAAGGTGTGATTCCCTTCATTACTCGAGTTTCTCTTTTCCCATTTTTTTATCAGACCGCAGATTTCGTTGCTTGGTCACGCTGTAATTGACTCAGGAATCGCCGAAAAATGTGAGTAATTTTAAACTTGAAATACTATAATATTTCAAGAGTATTGAGACTAGTTCTGTGTGTTTGACTACAGTTCGCCAACGGCTGCGATTAGAATTCAGGACGAATAAACAACGTCCTTATAGCAAGAACAACCGCAACGCCTGCTTGAATTGAACAAAAGTTTCAGGCGTGCAACATTTAACTGTATCAATGGTGAAGTAAGCTATCGATAGATGTCAACTTAGATAAGTCCTGCTTCAAGGATGGTAAAGTATAGTTTTTATAATTAAGGCCGACAATTAATTTACTGTTGAGTTTTTCTATCTGGCAATTTTGCCTCACCAGTCAAGTGTTATTGTCCAAAGGCAGGGAGCTCCTAACTCATCATCGTTTTTGATTCATGAGTTTCTCCTGAGTTTGATAGGTCATAGAGGCGTCCAATAAGCCATCTAATTGAGGTTTAGATTAAAAAACCCATTTTTTTCAGATATATAAAAATATTTATTCTCATCACAACCGTTATGCTAGAATTACACGAAATATGTCTTTCTTATTTAGTCTCTAACGCACAATACAAACGACTCAATTATCTCAGACTTTCTTGATTTTAAAGGCCCACCTTCAACCGGCAGGCATTACGAGCCGTGGAACAATTTTCACATAATTTTGAATATACAGCCAACGCTGAAATTCATCCAATCAGATCACTCTGATAACAAGAGATTTAAGTAATGCGAATTTCCATAACAAAAACAAACGGTCGAAAACCCGGTGGGTTGAAGGTGGTCCTTTAACTTATTCGAAAACTCCACCGATACATGACTGTTTAATTGTCGCTATTCTTTTCTCGTGACAGTTCACAGTCCCGCCTTATCAACACC
>NC_090889.1:18854514-18857014 GCF_036669925.1 Montipora capricornis
GAAATCTGGGAAGTGCCTATCTCAACCTAGGTAATTATAAACAAGCCATTGAGTACAACAAAAAACATCTTAGTATTGCTAAAGAAGTAGGGGATAAGGCTGGGGAGGGATCAGCCTATGGAAATCTGGGAAATGCCTATCTCAGTGTAGGTAATTTTAAACAAGCCATTGAGTACTATGAAAAACATCTCAGTATTGCTAAAGAGGTAGGGGATAGGGCTGGGGAGGGCTCAGCCTATGGAAATCTTGGAAGTGCCTACCTCAGTCTAGGTAATTTTAAACAAGCCATTGAGTACTATGAAAAAAATCTTAGTATTGCTAAAGAAGTAGGGGATAGGGCTAGGGAGGGATCGGCCTATGGAAATCTGGGAAATGCCTACCTCAATCTAGGTAATTTTAAACAAGCCATTAAGTACTATGAAAAACATCTTGCTAGAGCTAAAGATTTGGGGGAAAGAGCTGGTGAGGGATTAGCTTATGGAAATCTAGGAAACGCCTATCGCAAACTAGGAAATTTTAAACAAGCCATTGAGTACAACGAAAAACATCTTAGTATTCCTAAAGAGGTAGGGGATAGGGCTGGGGAGGGCTCAGCGTATGGAAATCTGGGAGTTGCTTATAGCAATCTGGGTAATTTTAAAGGAGCTATTGAGTACTACGAAAAACATATTAGTATTGCTAAAGAAGTAGGGAATAGAGCTGGGGAGGGATCAGCCTATGGAAGTCTGGGAGTTGCTTATTGCAATCTAGGTAACTTTAAACGAGCCCTTGTGTACTTCGAAAAAGATCTCAGTATTGCTAAAGAAGTAGGGAATAGGGCTGGGGAGGGATCAGCCTATGGAAGTCTGGGAGTTGCTTATTGCAATCTAGGTAACTTTAAACGAGCCCTTGTGTACTTCGAAAAACATCTTAGTATTGCAAAAGAAGTAGGGAATAGGGCTGGGGAGGGATCAGCTTATGACAGTCTGGGATTTGCTTATTGCAATCTAGGTAACTTTAAACGAGCCCTTGTGTACTTCGAAAAACATCTTAGTATTGCTAAAGAAGTAGGGGATAGGGCTGGGGAGGGATCAGCTTATGGAAATCTGGGAAATGCGTATCGTAGTCTAGGTAATTTTAAAGGAGCTATTGAGTACTACGAAAAACATCTTAGTATTGCTAAAGAGGTAGGGGATAGGGCTGGTGAGGGATTAGCTTATGGAAATCAGGGAATTGCTTATCGCAATCTCGGTAACTTTAAACAAGCCATTGAGTACAGCGAAAAAGATCTTAGCATAGCTAAAGTAGTAGGGGATAGGGCTGGGGAGGGATCAGCATATGGAAATCTTGGAAGTGCCTATCTTAGCCTAGGTAATTTTGAACAAGCCATTGAGTACTACGAAAAACAACTTAGTATTGCTAAAGAAGTAGGGGATAGAGCTGGGGAGGGATCAGCCTATGGAAATCTGGGAAGTGCCTATCGCAATCTAGGTAATTTTAAGGAATCCATAGAGTACCATCAACACAGCCTTGGTATTTTAAGGGAAATTGGAGACTGTCTGCGAGAGGGAATCGCGTGGTATTCGCTAGGTCATGCTCGTGAATTGTCGGGTTCTTTGAGTAATGCACTTAGTTGTTATCGTTTAAGTATAAAACGTTTTGATGAAATAGGGCATACTCTGAAGTCAGACGATGAATGGAAAATAAGTTTTCGTGATTCTAATCGCGTGTCGTACACTGCTCTGTGGAGGATGGTTTTAAAGAATGGAGAGATTGAAGAAGCTTTGTATGCTGCTGAGAACGGTCGAGCACAGGCTTTGGTGGATATTTTGAAAGAACAATACGGCATTGACTCTCAGTCGTTTTTTGCACTTGCTCCGAAGCAAACTCTTTCAGCTGCATTAGAGCTTTTACGTTCACAAGCTGCTTTTGTGGCACTTGACAAGAACAAGATCACGTTTTGGGTGCTAAGAAGAGGCAGTAAGATCAGCTTTCGACAAAACGAAATCGCGAATGGAAGTGCTGACTTGTTAATGAAAACTATTTTGAAAGGGATCGACGTAAGGGATGGTGTCAGATGCGAGAATCGGTCTTTGGATCCACTACGGAGTGACCTGTCTTGCAGCAAAAAACGTATAACAGTTTTACCAACTGTATCCTCCGTTAACTCTTTACAACCGCTGTATGATGTCTTACTCGCTCCAATTGCAGACTTGCTCCAGGGAGATGAGTTAATCGTTGTTCCCGATGGACTATCTTGCTTGTCCCATTATTGTTCATTGAGTGAATCTATCAGTATCCGCATCATTGCCTCGCTTACCGCGCTGAATCTGATCACTGCTGCACCTGAAGACTTCCACAGTAAGACTGGAGCACTGCTTGTAGGTGATCCATGGTTGAAGGAAATTACTAACAACAAAGGGGAGCCCATTTTGGAACAGCTTCCGTTCGCAAAACAAGAAGTAGAGATGATTGGAGAACTTCTGCAGACAGCACCGCTGACTGGAAAAAGTGCCACAAA
>NC_090889.1:18862014-18869514 GCF_036669925.1 Montipora capricornis
CCTCAGTCTGCATTTTATCCCCGGTCTGCAGTCTGCAGTCTGCGTTTTACACTGACCGCCCAAATAACCGATTTTTCGACGGGAAATTCATCCCAGAGGATAAAACTATTCACTGGACATGTAATAAAGGCAAATATGTTCGAGCGAAAGCGAAAACAAGCGAATATTTTGACGGAAAACACAATAATGTGAGATCAAAGGAACATGTGGTGAAGACACGAAATTGCGGCATCGCTTCGACAATAATCTTACCTTTTCAGCGATTTTAACGCTTGAAATTCCATTCAATCCACCTGGTCTAGTCTTTGAGTTCACTATTATCGCTGCCCTGCGAATCTTCAGTGTTCTACATAACAGCACACTTGGTAAAAGACGGCTCGACGGGCTCGACGGGCGACAGATTGTTGTCGCCTGTCGCCTGTCGCCTGTCGCCTGTCTTGTTCAGTATCCAATTGATTTGCCATTATTGAGCTTCATAAGGGTATATTTTGTTCAAAGATCCACTTAAACGCCATTCGCGCTACATGACTTTCGACGCCATTGCCAGTTAAGTTAATCGTTATAATGTGTCCACCAGAGAAATCTACGCATTTCCCACCACCCTCTCGATCCTAAGAAAATACGCGCAGCAGGGCTCTATGCACAAAGACACCACTTAGCAGGGGAATGACAGGCAAGACTTTTACCGACATGGAAAAAAATAAAAATAATAAAACGGAGAAATCTACCCGTTTTCCGACTGGGATTGCCATAGGGCAACCCAGTAATTACTGGTGGACGAACAAAAGCAGCAAATGAGAGATCCCTTGTTTTCGTCCACCAACATGGTGGTGATGACGTCACATGAAAACCACTAATAACCCGCACTTCAAATTTTATACAATTCTTTTAATATTGACACTGCTGCTAGGTCGTCACGTGGTTCGCAGTACAACACTGATGGCCTCTGGGATTGCAATCCTGGACAGACGCCGTGGCTACGGCAACGACAACGCCACACGGCAAAAATATTATTGGTTAAAACAAAATACTGGCCTCCCGGGAAGCAAAAGTGTTTATGTTCAGAAACATTTTGCTTCCAAAGCAGATGCTTCCTCGTTTGCGCGCCAAGGAAACATTTCGGGAATCAATGTTTCCGCAACATAGTTTTCTCGTTTACGGGCGCCTTAAGGTTTTCATCATACAGCGATGAGCCAGTCATTCGCTAATTTTACTTTAAAACCGTTCGTACCCATCCAGTTCCAGGATATTGTAGTTCACCCAACGTGACAACGTGAACAATATGGCCGGAATAATCGCGAAATGTTGAAATGAACTTGGTTATGTTTTGGAGTGACGTATTCGTTGACGTTGCCGTTGTCCTTGTGTAATTAGGGAGCTTAAGAAACGACAACGGCGACGGCAACGAGAACGTCACAAATTTGCATATTCAGTGGGCAAAAACAATAGCTTTGCACTCCCCGCACGTGCGTTTTTCATTTTTGTCCATTTCTTTGCCGTCGTCAGCAAAGCAACAACGTGAAATAACCATGTTTGAGGTGTTACGAAGAACGTCAGCACTTGGAGATAAATTTTCGTTTTTCTCCCCTAAATTTAGCGCCGCTCGTAACGGTTTCATTCCTGAAGGACCACCACACCTTTGTCATATTAAAAAGCTTGGAATAGTCGCGAAGTGATCGCAATAACTTGAATTTATGTTTTTGAATGACGTTCTCGTTGCCGTTCCCGTCGTCGTTGCTAAAGCTCTCTATTGAGAAGCTTAAAAACGGGCGTTTTTGAGACGCGGATGGCGACCGAAAGTGAGCTGTTTTCCCTTTAAGCAATAGAGGACGTTTTCCGTGTTTCCATAGTCTCATCTAAACTCGAGGGGGAGTTGGGATAATTCGAGACAGTTAGCGCAAACCCGAGACGCAGTCGAGGGTTTGCATAACTGTGGAGAATTCTCCCATCTCCCCCGAGATTGACACACGCTCATATTTCCTACCAGCCAATCAAAACGCGCGTCTGACAATGCATAACCAATTAAAATTGTGTAATGTCACAGCCGTGTTTCAATACTCTCATCTAAACACAGCTATTGACCAATGAGAGTACGCATACTATCCTAATTATTTTATAATTTAACTTTTCTTCACACAACCACATTTACATTGTCAAGTGTCTTTTCTCCATTAGAGATGATAAGTATAAAAATCTGGGAGACACCACAGTCCTCGCACGCGAAATGTCCTTTTCCGGTTGCCGCCCGCCCCTCAAAAACGCACGTGCTTAGATCTAGGACGGCAAACTCAGCCCAGTAGTGTATCAGCTCTCGTAAGCTGCTATTGTTTGGTATTGTAAACAGCTTCGATTGTTTTTAAGTCTAAGTCATTGTTTCAATTGTTTAGTCTTTTGTTTTTGGCTAGGGTAGCGAGCCAATCACATTGAGCTATTCCGAGGCGTGCGTCGCCCTGGAGCTGCCGCTATTAAGCGCTCGAAGAGAGGAACTCACCACGCGCCTCTTCGATAAGATCCTTCAAGACCCCAACCACAGGCTCCATCACTTACTGCCGCCAAAGAATGCATGCCAAGTAACTCCCAGGTAAAAGAGGACTTTCAATGTCCCTCTTTGTAAAACAGATCGCTTTCAGCGCAGCTTGTTAGTCGCAAATTCTTCCCGTTTTTAGCTTTTAGTTCTCGGTGTGCAATCTTGCTTTTAATATATTTTTAGATTTAAATAATTTTAGAATCTTTGTTCGATTGTAAATAGCCGTAATTCAGCCCTTTGGCTGCAATGGTTTTATTTAATAAAGCTATCTATCTATCTCTATCTATCATTATATGTTACGAGAGCTGCTGCAGGACTCCCTCAGCCAGGGGCCGGTTGCTCGAAGCCTGGATAGCGCTAACCATTGGTTAGGAGGTATTAAAAGCTATAGGTTTCCATGGTATTTAACGCTGGTTAGCGCTAAGCATCCTTCGAGCAACCCGGGCCAGGGCGCCACCAAATTATAAACATCAATGAGAAAAACAATGGCTCTGTACGTGTGCTTTAAAATTTGTACATTTCTTTCCCATTCTCTGCCAATCTGCAACGTGAATTGACCAAATCCCAAGGAAGACGCGAGCGCACAAGGGCAAATCTTTGATTCTTTTTCTTAGTCTTAACACTGTTCCTCCCAATTCATTTCCCGGGTAGTTTGTGAACGTTAAACAAACTGAAATTATCACGAAAAATTTTAAGAAACATAAACTGGCAATATTAAATGACGTTTACGCGGCCGTCGCCATATTAGATCTTAAGGTCCTTATTAAACTTCCTAACAGCACACAGCGTCCTCTACAAGGATTAATTGTCAACAAAATAAGGCCAAAGCACAACACCAGGAACTCCGTCTCCTACCCCTTAGGGGGACCGTCATGTGGGTTTTGTAACATCCAAAAGGGACAAAATATAGGATTGCGAGAGGTGGCCTAGGTTTATACTCCCTATAAAAGAATTCTAGAAAATCTAATCACCTTCAGAGTGAATTATAAGGGAGCCTTTTCTTTTCAAATTGTTTGTCCGGCCTGGATTCGGAACTCACCAATCCCCCCCTCCCCCTCCCCCGCTGAGAGTCCGATGCTCGCTGAATCTCAACCGATAAGAACAGGAAATAATACAAAAATGCAATAATAGCTTGGAATAACGAACGTCAAATGTTTGATGGAGTTACGTTTTAGTACATCTAAGCAGGGGTTTCACGTACCGTAGTTTCGGAATAAGAAACGAAATTTATAACAATTTTCGGGAATTTTAGAGAGTTTTTGGAGAATTTTAGACATTTCTAAAAGAATTTTAGAGCTTTTGTTTGGGAAATTCCGGAAACAATTTTCGACAGTTTTGCGGGAATTATGTGGCTAAGCCTACTACGTTCATTACACTCAGCATAAAACATCGATCAAAGTGGGATTTGGTATTGAACTTCCCATTTTCTTTTACCTGTGGTTTCAAATCCAGCTACGAGAAACACAATAGACTGAGCCATAATTTCATCATCACTCAGTTTGCTAACGCCGTCCACATGCTCTTCATGTGCTTTTAGCATCAACTGTACGAGGTATTTTGTGTCAGTGAATCCCTGCCTTTGCCTTTTCTCCAGAATGTCCTTTGCTATCGCCCAGAAGTAGTCTATGTTTTGAAAAACGACAATGTACCTACAAAGAGTACAAATGCAAGGAAACGCATTTAAAATGATCTTTAAGAAATGATGGAAAGCCCAACGTACTTTTCACTGACGCGTGGTGAGTGACCTGGGGCCCGCGGGTATCGGGTAGCGAGATGAAGGAAGTGTGGATGAGTTGACGGGGGATGAGGGCTGTCGGTTGCTTGTGGGTCGCTTGCGGGCTGTGGGTTGTTTGTTCCCTCACTACATTACGTTTTAACACAACGATACGTAAAGAAAACAAACGTCAGAGTCTTTCCATGACCAGAGGATACATTCAAACAAGGCCTAACCGAACCACTAGGCTCCACTCGCTAACAACCTGTCACGACCTCTCAATTCGTTTCCGATACTCTATCTACAGAGATGAGTCGTCGGCAATCGGAGGCAAATATAATAAGTCTTGCACATGGAATTCCATTGGTAACAAGTGAGAAAATATGAAAAACAAACTTATTCGACCATTCGATGTTTTCAGATGTTTGATATTATCAAAGCTGTTAAAGAGACATGGGATAATTACTGGGAACGAGGTTGAGCAAAATTGTAACACGGTGCTAAAAATCTTTCCAAGTTTATATTTCAATAACTTTTTGAACGATGATATTGTAATAGTTTAAATTTGACAAACGTTGTAATCTGTTTCAACCCATCAGTTGATTCGACGTCTTAGCAAATTAAAGCCCGTGCAGTCAAAATGTCACTTTTTGATCTTCTGTCTTGCCAATTTTAAGGACGTAATTAAGCAAACCCATAATTTCTTTCTTGTTTGAACAAATTACTCGAGCTCAGTAGGTCGCATGCTACCCTGCGAGCAGTTGGTTTCTTCTACGCTTCCCGAGAGAGAAACCACTGCGAGCAACCATTTGATTTTCCATTGAGCATGTGTGAAGTACGTCACACCCCAAGTGATGTATTTAACATCACTTCGTCTTATGTCGCGGGAAATCACCACACAGCAGGCTCGCTCAAACGCAGCAGTTATGTAGCTGAACGCACGTTTAAGCGCCAAAACAAGTTTACCAACTCGCAGTTACAAGTTCAAATTTAATTTATTCGCCCTTGGCACTTGACGAAAGCACACTCAACGAAACTAACGGTTGGTCGCAGTGGTTTTCCTCGCGGGAAGCGTAGGAGAAACCAACTGCTCGCAGGATAGTCGCAAGCCAGGACAGTAGTGTCTCCCAAATTTTTAAACTAATCATCTCTAATGGAGAAAAGATACTTAGCAAGATATATGTGGTTGTTTGAAGACAAGTTAAAGGGAAAACAGCCAGCTTCCGGTTACCGAACGTGTTTCGTGTCTCAAAAATGTGGAGTGCTTAGGCTTCCCATTCAAGTTACCGGATATACCAAAGTGCACTTGAAATCACGTGATAACCTATACAAATTACCGGGCTTTTAACTTCACATAGATCGTTTCTTTAGGCGAAAAGAGCAGCACTGCCCTGTGCTCCAGCTTCTCCACGGTTTCTGATGCACGTTCAAACTTGAATCGTTGCATGATTTTCATCAGCGCGATCTTGATATCCAATAATGCCAACCGCATACCAATGCACTGTCGGGGACCAGCACCAAACGGAAGAAATGCAAATGGATCCCGCTTCTCGTTAGCCTCTGGGGAAAAAGTTTCATTATTGAAATCGAAGGGATTGTCCCATAAGTCCGGGTCGCGGTGCAAAACGTACACAGGAATGTTGATGCCACAACCCTTGGGAATACGGATGCCCTTGTAAATGGCAAGCAAGGAGAAGTAAGGGACCGCAGAGGCGTTGGACCTCGGAGATGACTTGATCCATGTACCCAGCCCTGTGTATCAACTCATACTGGGGCTCTTCCCCATGGGTATTTCTCGGATGAGACCGTCTTGTACCTCGGGGTACTTTGCCAGAAAATATGCAATGCTTGTCAGGGTATTGCCTGAGAAAACGGAAAGTTTAAAGTGGGAGAGGTCAGTGAAATATTTTTATGACAGTTTAAAGACTGCCATGTCACGAAATTCAGCCAAACTCGGCGCCTGGAAAATGGCTAGCAAGTTATCAAGCGAAACGTAAAAATAAGTACAGCAAATACAAAAGGAAGCAGAGATGTGCAAAGCCGAAGAAGATTAAAATGGATTGCCACTGAGGGTTTTGAAAACGTTCAGCCCAACCTGGCGGTTGTCAGCAAAGCTAAGTTTACCTCTGTTATTTGTATCTTACATTATCTTTGCTCGAAGGACACTTTTTTTGTCACAAAGCTTTGATTAGTGTTCTTATAAAGCCATACATGGACTAACGTGTCACCCTAAAAATTCAGGTGTCTCCAACGGGATTCGAACCCAGGACCTCTGCGATGCCGGTGCGATACTCTACCAAGTGAACTATGAAGCCACACAGTTCGGAGCAGGTCAATTTGTTGGACTCATGTGTTCCTGTGGAGGACTCGATGAGGGAACGAAAGAAATGTATGTATTTGAAGTGCGCGTTATAGTAGACGAATGAAAGAAGTGGACAATTTATAAGCACATTTCTTTCATTCATGGAGTCCTTCACGGGAACAAATAGACCGAATGCATAAATGGCGGCCAAAAAAATATTCTTTTGTTTATGTGCTAATTAGACTCACTATCCTCGCTCTCAAGCAACATTTCTGTTGCATTTTGTACATGCAAACGAGGCTAGTAAGTCTAATTAGCATATAAACAAAAGAGTATTTTTTTGGCCGCCATTTATGCATTCGGTCTTTGAGGCCAACACATTGGCCGGCTCCCCACCAAAGTGGCTTCGCAGCTCAGTTGGTAGAGCATTGCAACAGCATTGCACCGGCATTGCACCAGCATTGCAACGGTATCGCAGAGTTTACTGGCTCGAATCCCGTTGAAACCACCTAAATTTTCCAGGTGTGAAAAAGGGAGAATTGCGTAAATTGTTCAGCTAGCTAAGGAGTGAGGATCACTTCTCTCATTCGTCTATAACCTGCACTTCAAATTTTCTACAATTCTTTCAATATTGACAATATTGACTCAATATTGACACTGCTGCGTGATCGTTTGGTGGTTTCCAGTACAACACTGAAGGCCTCTGAGATTGCAATCCTGGACAAAAAGAGATAAAACCTTTGAGATCAAGGAAGGAGTTTCTAAGGGTATTTCGTAACACCTCATTGAATTAATTTGGTTCTTTATTCGTTATTGGACGGCTAGGGCAACGACAACGCCACACGGCAAGAATATTATTGGTTAAAAAAGGAAAAATAATTGTGCTGCACGAGCAGCACGAATTTCCGGGCATTTCTTTGCCGTGCTCCACAAAAAAACAACATGAAATTACCAATC
>NC_090889.1:18874514-18877014 GCF_036669925.1 Montipora capricornis
AGCTAACTCCAATTGTACCCAATTCAAATCCTTTGGGAATAAAACTTTTTGATCCAAGTATTTCCACATCATTCAAATGTGAATACTACATTATCAAGCAAATGCCACACACAAAGGACCTTAACCCCGAGAGATTTGAAGTGGGTGCAACATTGAGTATAGTCGAATTGGTCTATGTAGCAGAACACTGCAATTTCCATTTTCGAGTATCGAACTAATTCAGCATTTACATCAACTCGTTAGTTGAAATCCATCCAAAAAGCTATTATAATAACAAGCAGGTTTTTCTTCACAATGTGAACCTCTTTTTGGACGGACTCTCCAAAATGATACCCTGCAGTACCGCTAATTCGCACAACACCGTGTTAAGAAAGGGAATTAATTTGTTTTCAGTGAGTAGAGAAAAGATGGTTCGTGGCATTGGAACAGCAAGTTTGTTCACGGAGTCCTTCAGTGAATAATTAGTAAGGTCCGATCGATTGGTAAATACATCGCTTAAATACTCGTTTGTAAGAAGACCATTTAAGGCCTTAAAGATCATAATGGCTTTCTGCATTTGTCGCTGCGTACGCAACTTAAAGTTTCTCAACTCAAGGATATAGTATTGAGCAAGAAACGGCAGAAAAATGATATTTAGTAAAACGTTGATTTTTATTCTGATCAACAATAAGCGGTAATTAGATTTTTGTCTCTGGTCAAAGCAATCTTCTAATGGCAAATAGGATGCTTCGTTTTCGACTTTCGAGTTGTGAGTGCATCCTGTTCGATTTTGGATTCGGCGTCGTTTTCGACTCAGGGTGCTTACTTCGTTTTCGACCGTTTGGGTTCTCCGTACTATGTTTTTCGTTTTCGAATGTATCGTTTTCGATATTTTCCCTGCCCTAAAGCTCTAAGAGCAGAATAAGCAAGCATGCTGGTTTAGTTAGATGTGCATGTTTATCGGCAGTAAGGCTCATATCTAAACCGCCGGGTATTCTTAAAGCAGGAGACTTTTTTTCTTTTATCTTTACCGGGCGTAATTTCATTTTCCGTCTATTTGTAATAATGCAGGACTCAAAACAACGCGATATCACAGAGCTAATAATAGAACGATTTCCGTTATATATTCAAAACTGCAACTGAACAAATCACTTTCTGTGCCTTCGCCAAGTAAACACGCTTCTTCCAAACTGCACTCTTCTCGTCCTGTTGTAATATCTGTATTGTTTTAACGCAGTCTTTTAGATTATTTTCAAAAGGTAAGTTAAGTGCTCCATAAGTTATAAAACGGTTTAGGAACAATCAATTCTATACGAACATCGTTACTTTGAAACAATGCATTTATGGTCAGATTGTTACTCGAGATCAGGTTGGGTGAAAATATGTTCTTCTGTTTGCTAAGCTTATCAAAAAAGTCGTGTCACTATATCTTAGAACTCGATTTAAAGATTAAACTCTTAAGTTTTGCATAGCTGACACCATTACAGCTTGTTTTAGTTTTAAGACGAAATCCGATAGAAAATCGAACAATGTCAGTTTATAGTAGACAAATACCTGGTACCAGAATAATGTTAAGTATTTTACAGTCCTTTTTGCATTTTCTTTAAGCTAAAGAATATAAATAATTGCCTGAAGTAACGCCGAAAACAATTTCCCATGGGACCGAGAGAAATTGAATTTCAAAGTTCAGAGAAATTGTGCAAAAACAGATAAAATTTCATCAACAGTTTCATTTCACCAGTACTTTGAAGTGTTTCTTACGAAGTTCAACAGTTGTTTTTGACGTTTGGTGTTGCTAGAAATGCTCATTTTTGAGAAGATGTTTAAAACAGTCTTACAGAACCTTGCAATACGATGTATATAATCTTGATACTAGGGTTTTGTCCATTTGTTACTCGAACTTCTGGTGGATTCCGTCTTAATTCATGCTATATATGTATTCACACTGTGACAAAGTAACGGAAACCAACTTTATGTTTCTAGTACGTTGAGGCAAAGAAAGTAGTTTATCAGGCACAGATCATTCCCAGAAAAAAGGTGTGTGATTCCTTTCGTTACTCGAGTTTCTCTTTTTTCATTTTTTTTATCAGACCGCAGATTTCGTTGCTTGGTCAAGCTGTAATTGACTCAGGAATCGCCGAAACAGGTGAGTAATTTTCAACTTGAAATACTATAATACTTCAAGAGTATTGAGACTAGTTCTGTGTGTTTGACTACAGTTCGCCAACGGCTGCGATTAGAATTCAGGACGAATAAACAACATCTTTGTAGCAAGCAGCCTTTACAAAACAACCGCAATGCCTGCTTGAATTGAACAAAAGTTTCAGGCGTGCAACATTTAATTGTGTCAATGGTGAAGTAAGCTATCGATAGATGTCAACTTAGATAAGTCCTGCTTCAAGGATGGTAAAGTATAGTTTTTATAATTAAGGCCGACAATTAATTTACTTTTGAGTTTTCCTATCTGACTGGCATTACGAGCCGTGGAACAATTTTCGTATATGAAAATACAGCCAAAGCT
>NC_090889.1:18884514-18909514 GCF_036669925.1 Montipora capricornis
GACAAAAGCAAATTGCGAATGGAAGTGCTGACTTGTTGATGGAAACTATGTTGAAAGGGATCCGCGTAGGGGCTGATGTCAGATGCGAGAAACATCCTTTGGATCCACTACGCAGTGGTCTGTCTTGCCGCAGAAATTCTATCAGTGATAAAACAGTTCTACCTTCTTCATCCACCGTTAACTCTTTACAACCGTTGTATGATATCTTACTCGGGCCAATTGCAGACTTGCTCCAGGGAGATGAGTTAATCGTAGTTCCCGATGGACCATTTTGCTTGTCTCCATATTCTTCATTGATTGAATCTATCAGGATCCGCACCGTTCCCTCGTTGACCGCCCTTAATGTGATCGTAGGTGCACCTGAAGACTTCCACAGTAAGACTCGAGCACTGCTTGTAGGTGATCCGTGGTTGAAGGACGTTACTAACAAGAGAGGGCAGCCCATTTTGGCACAGCTTCCGTTTGCAAAAGAAGAAGTAGAGATGATTGGAGAACTTCTGCAGACAACACCGCTGACTGGAAAAAGTGCCACAAAAGCTGAGGTGCTGAAATGTATGAAATCAGTTGCTTTAGTTCACATTGCAGCACATGGATGCCCAAAAACGGGAGAAATTGCTTTAGCCCCAAATACCGAACGGAAATCGCCAATTCCCGAAGAGGAAGACTATATCTTGAAAATGTCGGATGTTCAGAAAATTTCTCTTCGAGCAAGACTAGTTGTGCTGAGTTGTTGTCACAGTGGCCAGGGAGAAGTGATGTGTGAGGGAGTGGTGGGAATTGCGAGGGCTTTCCTGTGTGCTGGAGCTCGGTCTGTTTTGGTGTCACTCTGGGCAATTGATGACAAGGCAACGTTGCTGTTCATGAGGAGCTTCTACCAGGAGCTGCTTGATGGAAAAAGCGCAAGTGCAGCTCTTCAACGAGCAATGAAATCTTTGCGAGAGTCAAAGGAGTATTGTGCTATAAAGCACTGGGCGCCATTTGTGCTGGTTGGCGATGATGTCATGCTGGAATTTCAAAAACATTGGTAGGTGAAGTTCGAGTTTAACTCAGAAAACGAGAGTACTTTCAAATTGGAAAACTGACGGTAGGAATCAAATAGGCCTAAGATGGCATGACAACGATTTGCTAGCTTCGTAGTGTAAACAATTCAAAGTTTCCCATAACACGCTTTTGTCACAAACTTAACGCAATTTCCATATGCCTATCACGCATGCACAGAAGCACAACTGACACATTTCACATTGGTGGACAAACTATTTTCGTTCAGCCTTTTCTGGCTTTTTGTTAACGGGTGAAGATGGCTCATCTATCACCTCACAATGTATCTTTTGTTTCTCTCATAGATTCTGAACGTCATCTTTTGTAAGGAATTCTAATACAGCATCGTCTTGCACGTAGCCATTCGCATCGGCGCATTGTGTGTGCTCAAAAGGACCAGCTATAGTTAGAACTGTTTTCCATTATTTTCTTCTTCCAGAATCGATGTCGAAGATGCAAGAAGACTACCTCTCAGAGCCTGACGCCTCAGTGATTGCCGAACGTTTGAAAAAAATGTAGAACGGGTTGACAATCATGGTTATGCCAGTAGAACAAGCTCCAAAGGTTTAGTAGAGGCTTACTGCGTTACCTAACCAACAGACTGTATTGTAAAGTGAAATATAATTATGACAGAAAGCTTAAATCTTTAGTCAAGTACTAGTTCTACCCATTATTTCGATACTACGTTTCTCATATAACTTCAAAAGGCACTTTTGCTCCAATGGCGATCAAAATGTGCTATAGTTGAGTTGCTAAAACTCATGGTTGATTTATTTCTTTGAAACTGTTTTTGTTGTAGGAGTGTAAGCTAGATTCGAAAGAAAAGATAAACAACACTTCTGCTCATGACCCTTAACATCAGGCTTTTTACCATGATAAAGAAAACAGACACTTTTGCAACATTCAAAGATCACAAAATAGAAAGGAAACGCCGGATGATTTTTTTTTCTATTTTTCTCCTGCATAACAAAAGAATGAAACCATCAGCAATAAAGAAGACGTTTTTCTTTTCTTAAAAAAATTGTTGCTTTATAGGGCCTACTCCCTCGAGTTATCGGTGGTGTTTTTTGGCAAAGTGAAAGAATGAGTTCCATTCCTGGAATAATCGTTGGGAAACCAACAAATCTGCAGCAAAGTTAGAAAAGAAAAACCCTAACCCTAACCCTTTACCCAAACGTTTTTAAAAAACTTTTTTTTCAAGTTTTCACCTCTTCTTACATGATGTTACTGCTGTCGAGAAGTCAACGCTATTGTTTTCTAATGAGACGTGATTTGAATATTTAATAACTTCAACGGGACCGATACACTTGATTACACACATACTAAGAGTTCATATTATCTTCTATGAGAATTTTTACCACAATTGCTCGTAATCTCGCAATCTGATTGGCTAAGTATTTTCTATGAGAATATTTAATAACCTAGACAGGATCGTCACAATTGATTGCACATATACAAACTGATATATTTAAAATATATTGAACAATCCGGGAGAACTGACCACAACAGTTTATTGTGCTGACAGTTTGTTCTTTAATGATATACATAACGACAATAGTTTGTTGTGCTGGCCTCAGTTGTTCAAACGATGTATAGCGCTACCCACCGGATAAACCACTATCCACTGGATCACTCAAATGGTTTTGTTCGTGTTTATCCGCTGGATAGTGATTTATAAGCTGGATAGCGCAATCCAGCGTTTGAACAACTGGCCCCTGACAGCTTGTTCTTTATTAATGACATACGTGAAAAAAATACTCAGTTCTGATTGGCTGAAAAAAATAGTGCAGTTCTCGTGTAACTGACACTGGTGCAAAAGCAAAAAAGGAGTGTAACACGGTTGCTAATTACAAATTTTTCTAAGTTTACAATTGAATGTCTTTTGAACCTTGTAAAGGTTTGAATTTGACAAACGTCATCTGTTTCAACCAATCAGCTGAATGAGCTTCATCGAAAATTAAAGCGCGTTGTCAAAACTTCACTTTTTCTGATTTTCTGTCTTCCTATTATTTACGGATATTATTAATAAGTAAACCCAAGATTTCACGGTTAGTTTTTCTCATTTGCATTACAATGTAATCTAATGTAAATGCGAGGCAATTTCGGGTTAAAACTACAAAATAGCCCGAAATTGTCTCACATACATACTAGATAATGTAATGCCAATGAGAAAACCTAACCGTGAAAAGGGCTATTTGGCATAAACAAACATTTGTAATTTTTTGTTCTACGGGCTTGAGCAATTTTTTTTGTCCGAAAAAATTTACTCGTGCTTTGTAGCGAGCTTTAGCATGCGACGTTTCGAGACGCGGATGGCGGATGGCAACCGGAAGAGGGCATTTCGCATGCCAGGACAGTAGTGTCTCCCATATTTTTAAACTAGTCATCTCTAATGGAGAAAAGATACTTAGCAAAATATCTGGTTGTGTGAAAACAAGTTAAAACGGAAAAGAGCTCTCTTCCGGTTGACGTCCGCATCTCAAAAACATCGCGTGCCTAAGCTCACCATTTATACCAAATTGCACTTGAGATCACGTGTTAACCTATACAAATTACCGGGCTCTTAACTTCACATATATCGTTTCTTTAGGCGACAAGAGCAGCGCTGCCCTGTGCTCCAGCTTCTCCACGGTCCCTGGTGCACGTTCAAACTTGAATCGTTGCATGATTTTCATTATCGCGATCTTGATCTCTAACAATACCAACCGCATACCAATGCACTGTCGGGGACCCGCACCAAATGGAAGAAATGCAAATGGATCTCGCTTCTCTTTAGCCTCAGAGGAAAAATTTTCAGGATTGAAATCCAAGGGATTGTCCCATAAGTCCGGGTCCCGGTGCAAAACGTACACAGGAATGTTGATGCCACAACCCTTGGGAATCCGTATGCCCTTGTAAATGGCATCTTCGGTGCATTCCCGGGTAATGAGAAGAACGGGGCCGCAGAGGCGTTGGACCTCGGAGATGACTTGATCCATGTACCCAGCCCTGTGTATCAACTCATACTGGGGCGCTTCCCCATGGATGAGACCGTCTTTTACCTCGGGGTACTTTGCCAGAAAATATGCAATGCTTCTGAGGGTATTGCCTGAGAAAACGGAACGTTTAAGTGGGAGAGGTCAGTGAAATGACAGTTTAAAGACTGCCATGTCACGAAATTTAGCGCCTGGTAAATGACTAGCAAGTTATTAAGCGGAACGTAAAAATAAGTTCAGCAAATACTAAAGGAAGCAAAAATGTGCAAAGCCGAAAAAGATTAAAATGGATTGCCACTGAGGGTTTTGAAAACGTTCATCCCAACCCGGCGGCTGTCAGCAAAGTTTACCTCTGTTATTTGTATCTTACATTATCTTTGCTCGAAGGACACTTTTTTTGTCACAAAGCTTTGATTAGTGTTCTTATAAAGCCATACATGGACTAACGTGTCACCCTAAAAATTCAGGTGTCTCCAACGGGATTCGAACCCAGGACCTCTGCGATGCCGGTGCGATGCTCTCCCAACTGAACTATGAAGCCACACAGTTGGGAGCAGGTCAGTTTGTTGGGCTCATGTGTTCCTGTGGAGGACTCGATGAGGGAACGAAAGAAATGCATGCATGTATTTAAAGTGCGCGTTATAGTAGACGAATGAGAGAAGTGGACAATTTATAAGCAATACATTTCTTTCATTCATCGAGTCCTTCACGGGAACAAATGAGGCCAACACATTGACCGGCTCCCCACCAAGTGGCTTCGCAGCTTAATTGGTAGAGCATTGCACCAGCATTGCACCGGCATTGCAACAGCATTGCACCGGTATCGCAGAGTTTACTGGCTCGAGTCCCTTTGAAACCACCTAAATTTTCCAGGTGTGGAAAAGGGAGAATTGCGTAAATTGTTCAGCTAGCTAAGGAGTGAGGATCACTTCTCTCATTCGTCTATAACCTGCACTTCAAATTTTCTACAATTCTTTCAATATTGACAATATTGACTCAATATTGACACTGCTGCGTGGTCGTCTGGTGGTTCCCAGTACAACACTGAAGGCCTCTGAGATTGCAATCCTGGACAAAAAGAGATAAAACCTTTGAGATCAAGGAAGGAGTTTCTAAGGGTATTTCGTAACACCTCATTGAATTAATTTGGTTGTTTATTCGTTATTGGACGGCTAGGGCAACGACAACGCCACACGGCAAGAATATTATTGGTTAAAAAAGGAAAAATAATTGTGCTGCACGTGCCGCACGAATTTCCGGGCATTTCTTTGCCGTGCTCCACAAAAAAACAACATGAAATTACCAATCACACAACAAGAACCATTCACACGCTAACTTTACTTTAAAACCGTTCATATCCGTCCCGTTCTAGGATACTGTAGTTCGCCCGCATTGCACAACGGGTACGTGAACAAGATGGAATAATCGCGAAATACTTGTTATATTTTGGAATGACGTTTTAATTTCGTTGACTTTGCCGTTGTCCTTCGTTAATTAAACTCTCTAACAGCACACAGGGTCCTCTACAAGGAATTGTCAACAAAATAAGGCCAAAGCACAACACCGTGAACTCCGTCTCTTACCCCGTATTACATTTTACGGCAAATCCCACTGCCACAATCAACCAGTTTCCGAAAAAGCAAGTCTCTGACTGTATAATCCATAGGTGTACTAAATTGACGAAAATCTGATGAGTGTCATATCAACGAGCTTTCTAAAAAGAGTTCTTCTGGTATAAATGCCATTAATTAAACCTATTAGGTACTCGGTCCCATGTAAGACTCTACTCTCCATTTACAATTCACTAGTCCAACTAGTCCAACCACCTCTCGATTACTGTAGCTCAGTGTGGGGGTCCTGTTCTAAGAGTCTTTCTCAAAAGTTACAAAAATCGGGCTGCACGCAAGCGTAGCACTCACGAATTGTTGTGGATACTAAATTAGGTTAAACTGGACCGTCAATGCCTTGTTGATATTGATGTATAAGATTGAAAAAAATTTGATTCTGGACTATCTCAATTCGTACTTTGTCTTCCGTTCCGATACTTTAACCTTCAACCTAATCAGATATATAGAGACTTGTGAGACTTGTGGAAGAAGATATTCCTGGTGCGAAACTACCCAGAGGAAACGCCGAGGAGTGTACTTTACCTCAGCTAAGACGATGGCTGTTACGCAGGGGAGCGAAAACTAGCGGCAAAAAAGTCGAACGCGTCAAAAGGATTGTTTGCACGATATTGTTTTATTAAATACTTGTACACATGCCCAGTGATCTTATTCACTTCACTTGCTTGATTCGGCTACATATATAGCATATATATAGCTATATTTAAATGCACGAAACTGGTTGCTGAGTTGTCGCTCTGGTAATAGACCTATGGACCTCTTTAGCTTGTACATTTTGTTTTCCCATTTCAGACCACGTGATGTTACTCTAGGGAACAGTTTCTTTCAAATGTCGTCTTATGCACGTGCACATGTATGCATAACTTACGAAAAAAAAAAAAAAGGAAAATTCCCTTGGGAACATCACGTGGTCTGAAATGGGAAAAAAAAACGTACAAGTCAAAGATGTCCATTCGGCTAACTCAATGTTGTACCCAATTCAAATCCTTTGGGAATAAAACTTTTTGATCCAAGTATTTCCACATCATTCAAATGTGAATACTACATTATCATGCAAATGCCACACAAAAAGGACCTTAACCCCGAGAGATTTGAAGTGGGTGCAACATTGAGTTTAGTCGAATTGGTTTATGTAGCAGAACACTGCAATTTCCATTTTCGGGTATCGAACTAATTCAGCATTTACATCAACTTGTTAGTTGAAATCCATCCAAAAAGCTATTATAATAACAAGCAGGTTTTTTCTTCACAATGTCAACCTCTTTTTGGACGGACTCTCCAAAATGATACCCTGCAGTACCGCTAATTCGCACAACACCGTGTTAAGAAAGGGACTAAATTTGTTTTCAGTGAGTAGAGAAAAGATGGTTCGTGGCATTGGAACAGCAAGTTTGTTCACGGAGTCCTTCAGTGAATAATTACTGAGTAAGGTCAGATCGATTGGTAAATACATCGCTTAAGTACTCGTTTGTAAGACCATTTAAGGCCTTAAAGATCATAATGGCTTTCTGCATTTGTCGCTGCGTACGCAACTTAAAGTTTCTCAACTCAAGGATATAGTATTGAGCAAGAAACGGCAGAAAAATGATATTTAGTAAAACGTTGATTTTTATTCTGATCAACAATAAGCGGTAATTAGATTTTTGTCTCTGGTCAAAGCAATCTTCTAATGGCAAATAGGATGCTTCGTTTTCGACTTTCGAGTTATGAGTGCATCCTGTTCGAGTTTGGATTCGGCGTCGTTTTCGACTTAGGGTGCTTACTTCGTTTTCGACCGTTTGGGTTCTCCGTGCTATGTTTTTCGTTTTCGAGTGCTTCCTTTTCGATACTTTCCCTGCCCTAAAGCTCTAAGAGCAGAATAAGCAAGCATGCTGGTTTAGTTAGATGTGCATGTTTATCGGCAGTAAGGCTCATATCTAAATCGCCGGGTATTCTTAAAGCAGGAGACTTTTTTTCTTTTATCTTTACCGGGCGTAATTTCATTTTCCGTCTATTTGTAATAATGCAGGAATCAAAACAACGCGATATCACAGAGCTAATAATAGAACTATTTCCGCTATATATTCAAAACTGCAACGGAACAAATCACTTTCTGTGCCTTCGCCAAGTAAACACGCTTCTTCCAAACTGCAGTCTTGTCGTCCTGCTGTAATATCTGTATTGTTTTAACGCAGTCTTTTAGATTATTTTCAAAAGGTAAGTTAAGTGCTCCATAAGTTATAAAACGGTTTAGGAACAATCAATTCTATACGAACATCGTTACTTTGAAACAATGCATTTATGGTCAGATTGTTACTCGAGATCAGGTTGGGTGAAAATATGTTCTTCTGTTTGCTAAGCTTATCAAAAAAGTCGTGTCACTATATCTTAGAACTCGATTTAAAGATTAAAACTCTTAAGTTTTGCATAGCTGACACCATTACAGCTTGTTTTAGTTTTAAGACGAAATCCGATAGAAAATCGAACAATTTAAGTTTATAGTAGACAAATATCTGGTACCAGAATAATGTTAAGTATTTTACAGTTCTTTTTACATTTTCTTTAAGCTGAAGATATAAATAATTGCCTGAAGTAAAACAATTTCCCATGGGACCGAGACTCGGAAATTGAATTTCAAAGTTCAGAGAAATTGTGCAAAAACGGGTAAAATTTCATCATCAGTTTCATTTCACCAGTACTTTCAAGTGTTTCTTAAGAAGTTCAACAGTTGTTTTTGACGTTTGGTGTTGCTAGAAATGATTATTTTTGAGAAGATATTTAAAACAGTCTTACAGAACCTTGCAATACGATGTATATAATCTTGGTACTAGGGTTTTGTCCATTTGTTACTCGAACTTCTGGTGGATTCCGTCTTAATTCATGCTATATATGTATTCACACTGTGACAAAGTAACGGAAACCAACTTTATGTTTCTAGTACGTTGAGGCAAAGAAAGTAGTTTATCAGGCACAGATCATTCCCAGAAAAAAGGTGTGATTCCCTTCCTTAATCGCGTTTCTCTTTTTTCATTTTTTTTATCAGACCGCAGATTTCGTTGCTTGGTCAAGCTGTAATTGACTCAGGAATCGCCGAAAAAGGTGAGTAATTTTCAACTTGAAATACTATAATACTTCAAGAGTATTGAGACTAGTTCTGTGTGTTTGACTACAGTTCGCCAACGGCTGCGATTAGAATTCAGGACGAATAAACAACGTCCTTATAGCAGGAACAAGGGCAACGCCTGCTTGAATTGAACAAAAGTTTCAGGCGTGCAACATTTAATTGTACCAATGGTGAAGTAAGTTATCGATAGATGTCAACTTAGATAAGTCCTGCTTCAAGGATGGTAAAGTATAGTTTTTATAATTAAGGTCGACAATTAATTTACTTTTGAGTTTTCCTATCTGGCAATTTTGCCTCACCAGTCAAGTGTAATTGTCCAAAGGCAGGGAGCTCCTAACTCATCATCGTTTTTGATTCATGAGTTTTTCCCGATTTTGATAGGTCTTAGAGGCGTCCAATAAGCCATCTAATTGAGGTTTAGATTAAAAAAACCCGATTTTTTCAGATATATAAAAATATTTATTCTCATCACAACCGTTATGCTAGAATTACACGAAATATGTCTTTCTTATTTAGTCTCTAACGCGCTATACAAACGACTCAATTATCTCAGACTTTCTTGATCTTAAAGGCCCACCTTCAACTGACAGGCAATACGAGCCGTGGAACAATTTTCACATAATTTTGAATATACAGCCAACGCTGAAATTCATCCAATCGTATCACTCCGATAACAAGAGATTTAAGCAATGCGAATTTCCATAACAAAAACAAACGGTCGGAAAACCTGTCGGTTGAAGATGGTCCTTTAACTTATTCGAAAACTCCACCGATACACGACTGTTTAATTGTCGCTATTCTTTTCTCGTGACAGTTCACAGTCCCGCCTTATCAACACCGCTCGTGTATTTGGTAGCAAAATCTTTCTTTCCGCTGTCTTCAAGTACCTTAAGTCCTCTGTTGCGATCGATGACTATCCACTAAGGGACGATTTAAGGGACAAATACCATTGTAACATGAATAAGCTTAGCCCATATCGTGCCTGCGTCAGCATCGTATTCGGAATGTTCAGATATTCAGTTTTGAATTTTGGTGGGAAGTTTGCAGTCTGTAACAGACCTCAATGCCCCTATCCCCTCCGCGTCAGAAAGACTCAGAACATAAAGTATTATGCTCTTACCCCAACGCAATGCAATTCCTTTCTACCTGTGATGAACTTAACGATGTTTCGGTACTGTTTGTAACATTAAATCTCCAATAGCTCATGAATAACTTATCTAGCTTGCTCTATGAACCACTGATCCTTGGCGTGCATTTATAACTTATTGTGAATACCCAGTCAACTATGATCCAATGATATGAATAGGACATTAATGACGATTTCTCTCTCTTAGGTTTTTATTTGCTAAAGTTGTCATTGTGCTGGATTTTAGTGAAAAGTGAAGTTGAGACCTCTCTCATTAGATAAAACGCGTTTTGTCGTATAGCAATTGGTGCGTCAAATGCAAAAGAAAGAGCCCTGAATGCATAATGATTCAAGAAGCAATATTTCAGAAGGAGTATTTGCACGCCGGAAAAAGACTAAAGCCATATCATGTTTAAAATAATCAAAGGCCTCTCCCAGCGTACCTTCAGAATTTATTTCATACCCGCAGTACACAGTATAACTTAAGAGACTCTGAGGCTAAACTCGAGTTGCCTATGCCAGGCACAAATCATTGGCACGTGCTTTTTGTTATAGCGGGGAACTGTTATGGTTACGTTTGCTCGTCGGCTTACGGAAATTAGATTCCCCAGGATATTTCAATTGGCAAACTGACCAACTTTATAGGAGCTGTCGATCCGTCGGGCTCCAACACGACAATCTTGTAAAACAGTCAAGTTGTAATATAACTTCTCACTATAACATATACTGAAGATTTTACCGTGTATGAATAAAGTATGTAATATGTATATGTATAGGAGATCGTATGAAGGCGAGTGCATTTCGTGATTTATGGGCACGAGTGAAAGTTCAAAGTTTTACGGCGAGTGAAATTTGAGGACTTTCAAAATCAATCACGAGTGACCACCAAACAAATCATGCACGAACAAGTTCATACAAGTTTTTATTTTTTTCTGAAGCATCTTAGCGGGCCGGAATCCTAAATCCTATTATTATTATAATTATCTTATTATTATAATTGTTATTATTGTTATTATTATTATTATTATTATTATTATTATTATTATTATTATTATTATTAGTATGTGTAATCAAATGGCGACGAGTGAAATTAGGAAATAATTTCACGCGCGTTTTGTCAAAATTCTGACAAAACGCGCTTGAAATTATTTCCTAATTTCACGAGAAAACCATTTGATTACCGTTTAATGTCGTGGGTGGCAAATTACGCCTACAACCGTAAATCGCTCGAGTACTTCATCCAACTGCTCGGGAAGAATCATCTCCAGGTTTTTCTCAAGGCTATTTTCGTCACACCACTGCTCCAAAACCCTCACCCAGTTAGTTGTGCTCTTTAACGTATTTAAATTTTCTGCCGCTTCTTTTAATTTCGTAACTTCTTCACTGATGGTCACTGTCTTAAATCTCGACGCCATCTTGGCTCTGATTGAGATGTTACCATGGCAATTTTGTAATTTCACGTGTGAAATTATAAATTAACGCTGAAATTTCGCGCCAAAATTAAGGAGTAATTTGTCACCCATGATATTATTATTATTATTATTGTTATTGTTATTGTTATTGTTATTATTATTATTATTATTATTATCATTATTATTATTATTATTATTATTATTATTATAATCGCGCCGGTCCAGTTTTTTACGGTACGGACCACGGTCCGAAATCTGCTCCGTACTGAAACTGTCGAGGCTAATTGAAAAATGTTTTTACGTACGGCGACACGAAACATTGGATTTAACCCCTTAAAATGAACGTTTTCGCTCACTAACCGTTGCAAAGAAGAAGAAAAAACATCAGCAATGGAATAAAAGGTCTGGTTATTCTTCAAAAAGGCGAGTATTCAAATGATTTTGCGGACAACACTTTGCTGGTTTGTTGTTTTTCTTGCACTGTGACCCGCCGTTGAACTTAAAACAACTTTTCGGTTTTTCGGTTGACATCGTTATTTTCTGTGAAGTTCTATTTTCTAATCTCGTTTTATATTGCTTCATTTAAGAATATACGGATTCCGAGCTAAAATTGGCAAACAAACACATCGCGACGCCTTTGTCTTTCCCGTTGTTGTTTTTCGCGCACTGTTGACATGCCGTTTAACTAAAACGACTAACTGCAGAGAAGTCCTTTGAGCTCAGTTTTTCGATTGTCGTCCATTATTTTCTTTGTTCTATTTTATAATCTCGTTCTATTTTGCCTCATCAAAGAAAATACGGATTCGTCGCTAAAATAGTCAAACAAATCGCAACGCTGTGAACTAATGCAAATGTCAACTAGTTTTTCTTGTTTGTTTTCCAAGTTTTGCACTGATTTATGAAGGACTTGACGGAGAACAAAGATGAATCCTTGAAATAATAAGATATAAAGGTAGAGACAGATGTTTGCGTATTTTTCTCTAAATTTCTTCCTCCTGTTTTAAGAACTTTCGTTTCATTTTCAACAAGACAAAGCATTTTAGGAAATTATTCGCCTGTTTGTACGAATTTTTCAAACATTGTTTAATTTGTTTAGCTCATTTCTCTGTGCTTGCCATGAAATATAACTGTTTGTGTTTTTATATTTATTGCACCGAGAGATATTTAAAATTCTGTTTGATCGTTAATCTATCATTCTTCTTTGAGCTTTGCGATTGCAGCGCTTTTTTCAGTTATAACTTAATTTCAACTGTGACAGTGCGACGTAAAGCAGGTAGAAAGACTTTTTGCAAACCAGTTTGCCATGTTCATTTTCAGACAAAAAGTGCAGAAAATTTAACCTCGGCCTTGAATACGTCCCTCGGCCCGCGGCCTCGGGTCGTACTCAAGACCTCGGGCATAGTGTTTCCCTATACGGACCTCCCAGCCGGTGAATAACATATATTTATTGATCACATACTCGACAAAATCACTCCATCGCTTTGTTGCCATAACAACTTTCGTATTGCACTCTAAAACCTCTTGTGCACTCTAACCTATTTATGCATTCGTCATTAACAAAAAACAGAACCCGAATATTCTGTTGAGTAAATAATAAGTACGTACCTATGTATAAAGTGTGAGACGCAGATGCCATCTCTCGGGGGACCACCACTTTGGGTCGCCGAGCTTCTTGCAATCGGCATACAAAACTAAAAAAAAACTATATAAAATAATCTGACCATTGGAAAACTCGATAATAGAATTTTTTAGCAATATGTGCTTAGTTACTTGGCCATTAAATGAAAGTGAGGTTGGAGTTGACCCTGTCATGATACAGACCTCCCTTCTTTTCTTATGTTAACGATGTTCTCATGCTGATAAGTTGGAAGCAGCGAGGTTTCCATCAAAACAAGGACAACTCTAGCCTCACTTTTATTGATAGGCCAGGTACTATACTAAGCACACGAGTGTAAAATAATCTATTCCGCCACTTTTAATTTCAAAACAAAAAGCCTCTGTGCCACACTGAAATTTTGCATGGCTAAGGGCCGAAAGAACTTGTCAGATTCGGTTTAAAACGTTTCTGGGGAGAATAAGGGGGGATAAATTGGCAAGGATGAAAATTTAAAATCCCCATGAAAAAAATTCTATAGTGGTTTGTAAACTTAAAAAAATAGACTGAGTGGTAACATGCGTAATGAACAGTGCACAATTTCCAGTACCATCGCTTAAATCACCGTTACGAGAGAATGACTTGGTAACACCAAATACATAATATTCCATAATCTTTTATTACTTTAAAAAGCAGATTAAACATCAAGCGGCCTTACCTTTCTTTCTTTCCTTCCAGCTTCATCCTTGATTTGACATTGGACCATCTCATCGAGAAAGTATTAATTGTCATTTAGTTATTGAAGAATGGTAGATAAAAAGTTAGAAACTGTAGAGCTTGCAAGTATCATAAGTGTAAAAGAAAGGGATCGTGAAGTAAGGGTTCGTTTTCATCTCGGCGGTGCGTATCTCAACCTACCTAATTATCAACAGGCCATAAAAAATTAAGCAAAGCATTACATATTTTCATAGAAAAAGGCTACAGGGCTAAGGAAGAATTACCCTCTAGAAATCTAGGAAGTGCCTATTTGAGTCTGGGTAATTTCCAACAAGCCATTTGGTACTACGAAAAACATCTTAGTATTGCAAAAGAAGTAGGAGATAGGGCTGGGGAGGGATCAGCTTATGGAAATCTGGGAAATACCTATGTTAGTGTAGGTAATTTTAAACAAGCCATTGAGTACCACGAAAAATGTCTTAGTATTGCTAAAGAAATAGGGGATAGGGCTGGGGAGGGATCAGCCTATGGAAATCTGGGAGTTGCATATCACAATCTAGGTAATTTTAAACAAGCCATTGAGTGCTTCGAAAAACACCTTAGTATTGCTAAAGAAGTAGGGGATAGGGATAGAGAGGGATCAGCCTATGGAAATCTGGGAGGTTCTTATTTTAGTCTACGTAATTTTAAAAGAGCCATTGAGTTCCATGAAAAACATCTTAGTATTGCTAAAGAAGTAGGAAAAAAAGCTCCGGAGGGATCAGCCTATGGAAATCTGGGAAATGCCTATCTTAGTGTAGGAAACTTTAAACAAGCCATTGGGTTCTACGAAAAACATCTTAGTATTGCTAAAGAAGTAGGGGACAATGCTAAAGAGGGATCAGCCTATGGATATCTGGGAATTGCTTATCGCAATCAAAGTAATTTTAAACAAGCCATCAAGTACTACGAAAAACACCTTAGTATTGCTAAAGAAGTAGGGGATAGGGCTAGAGAGGGATCGGCCTATGGAAATCTGGGAAGTTTTTATTAAGTCTAGGTAATTTTAAACAAGCCATAGTGTACTACAACAAAAATATTAGTATTTCTAAAGAAGTAGGGGATAGGGCGAGGGAGGGATCAGCCTATGGAAATCTAGGAGTTGCCTATAGCAATCTAGGTAAATTTAAGCAAGCCATTGAGTATTACGAAACACGTCTTAGTATTGCTAAAGAAGTAGGGGATAGGGCTGGGGAGGGAATAGCCTATGGAAATCTGGGAAATGCCTATCGCAATCTAGGTAATTTTAAGCAAGCCATGGAGTACTACGAAAAAAGTCTTAGTATTGCTAAAGAAGTAAGGGATAGGGCTGGGGAGGCATGGGTCTATGGAAATCTAGGAAGTACCTATGGCAAACTAGGTAATTTTAAACAAGCTTTGGAGTGCTTTGAAAAACATCTTAGTATTGCTAAAGAAGTAGGGGATAGGGCTGGGGAGGGATCATCCTATGGAAATCTGGGAGTTACCTATGGCAAACTAGGTAATTTTAAACAAGCTTTGGAGTGCTTTGAAAAACATCTTAGTATTGCTAAAGAAGTAGGGGATAGGGCTGGGGAGGGATCAGCCTATGGAAATTTGGGAATTTCCTATCGCAATCTAGGTAATTTTAAACAAGCCATTGAGTACTACGAAAAACATCTTAGTATTGCTAAAGAAGTAGGGGATAGGGCTGGGGAGGGATCAGCCTATGGAAATCTGGGAGCTGCCTATCGCAATCTAGGTAATTTTAAACAAGCCATTGAGTACCACGAAAAACATCTTAGTATTGCTGTAGAAGTTGGGGATAGGGCTGGGGAGGGGTCAGCTAATGGAAATCTGGGAGGTGCCTATCGCAGTCTAGGAAATTTTAAACAAGCCATGGAGCACAACGAAAAGCATATTAGCATTGCTAAAGAAATAGGGGATAGAGCCGGGGAGGGATCAGCCTATGAAAATCTGGGAAGTGCTTATTTTAGTCTAGGTAATTTTAAAGGAGCCATTGAGTACTACGAAAAATGTCTTAGTATTGATAAAGAAATAGGGAATAGGGCTGGGGAGGAATCAGCCTATGGAAATCTGGGAAGTGCTTATTTTAGTCAAGGTAATGTTAAACTAGCCATTGAGTACTACGAAAAAAGTCTTAGTATTGCTAAAGAAATAGGGAATAGGGCTGGGGAGGGATCAGCCTATGGAAATCTGGGAATTCCCTACCGCAAACAAGGTAATTTCAAACAAGCCATTGAGTGCTACAAAAAACATCTTAGTATTGCTAAAGAAGTAGGGGATAGGGCTGGGGAGGGAGCAGCCTATGGAAACTTAGGAAATGCCTATCGCAATCTAGGAAATTTTAAACAAGCCATGGGGTACTGCGAAAAACATCTTAGTATTGCTAAAGAAGTAGGGGATAGGGCTGGGGAGGGAATAGCCTATGGAAACCTAGGAAATGCCTATCGCAATCTAGGTAATTTTAAACAAGCAATGGGGTACCACGAAAAACAGCTTAGTATTGCTAAAGAAGTAGGGGATAAGGCTGCGGAGGGGTTAGCCTATGGAAATCTGGGAGTTGCCTATTGTCATCTAGGTAATGTCAAACAAGCCATTGAGTACCACGAAAAACATCTTAGTATTGCTAAGGAAGTAGGGAATAGGGCTGAGGAGGGAGAAGCCTATGGAAATCTGGGAAAAGCCTATCTTGGTCTAGGTAATTTTAAGCGAGCCATTGAGTACTTCGAAAAATATCTCAGTATCGCTAAAGAAATAGGGAATAGGGCTGGGGAGGGATCAGCCTATGGAAATCTGGGAAATGCCTATGGAAATCTAGGTAATTTTAAACAAGCGATGAGGTACTACGAAAAACATCTTAGTATTGCTAAAGAAGTAGGGAATATAGCTGGGGAGGGGTTAGCCTATGGAAATCTGGGAGTTGCCTATTGCAACCTAGGTAATTTTAAACAAGCCATTGAGTACTACGAAAAACAACTTAGGATTTTCAAAGACGTAGGGGATAGGGCTGGGGAGGGGTTAGCCTATGGAAATCTGGGAAATGCCAATCGCAAGCTGGGTAATTTTAAACAAGCCATGGAGTACCACGAAAAACACCTCGGTATTGCTAAAGAGGTAGGGGATAGGGCTCTGGAGGGATCAGCGTATGGGAGTCTGGGAAATGCCTATCTTTGCCTAGGTATATTTAAACAAGCCATTAAGTACTACGAAAAAGCTCTTAGCATTGCTACAGAAATAGGGGATAGGGCTTGGGAGGGATTAGCCTATGGAAATCTGGGAAGTGCATATCATCGTCTAGGTAATTTTAAACAAACCATAGAGTACCACGAAAAACATCTTAGTATTGCTAAAGAAGTAGGGAATAGGGCTGGGGAAGGATCAGCCTATGGAAATCTGGGAAGTGCCTATCTTAGTCTAGGTAATTTTAAACAAGCCAAGGCGTACCATGAAAAACATCTCACCATTGCTAAAGAAGTAGGGGATAGGGCTGGTGAGGGATCAGCTTGTAGAAATCTGGGAAATGACTATCTTAAAATAGGTCATTTTAAGGAAGCCATGGAGTACCATGAACATAGTCTTAGTATTTTCAAGGAAATTGGAGACTGTTTAGGAGAGGGAATCGCGTGGTATTGGCTAGGTCATGATCATGAAGTGTCTGGTTCCTTAAGTAATGCACTTAGTTGTTATCATTTAAGTATAAAACTTTTTGATAAAACAAGGCATAGTCTAAAGTCAGAAGATAATTGGAAAATAAGTTTTCGTGATTCTTATCGGGCGTCATACACTGCTCTGTGGAGGACACTTTTGAAGAATGGAGAGATTGAAGAAGCTTTGTATGCTGCTGAGAAAGGTCGAGCTCAGGCTTTGATGGATATGTTAATAGAACAATACGGCATTGACTCTCAGTCAATTTTTGCACTTGCTCCGAAGCAAACTCTTTCAGCTGCATTAGAGCTTTTGCCTTCACAAGCCGTTTTTGTGGCACTTGACGGGGACAAGATCACGTTTTGGGTGCTAAGAAAAGAAGGCAAGATCAGCTTTCGACAAAACGAAATCGCGAATGGATGTGCTGACTTGTTGATGAAAACTGTTTTGAAAGGGATCGGCGTAGGGGATGGTGTCAGATGCGAAAATCGTTCTTTGGATCCACTACGCAGTGACCTGCCTTGCAGCGAAAAACGCATCAGTGAGGAAACAGTTGTACTATCTTTATCCTCCATTACCTCTTTACAACCGTTGTATGATGTCTTACTCGGGCCAATTGCAGACTTGCTCCAGGGAGATGAGTTAATCGTTGTTCCCGATGGACCCTTTTGCTTGGCTCCATATTCTGCATTGAGTGAATCTATCAGGATCCGCACCGTTCCCTCGTTGACCGCCTTTAATGTGATCGTTGGTGCACCTGAAGACTTCCACAGTAAGAATGGAGCACTTCTTGTAGGTGATCCGTGGTTGAAGGACGTTACTGACAAGAAAGGAGACCCCATTTTGGAACAGCTTCCGTTCGCAAAACAAGAAGTAGAGATGATTGGAGGACTTCTGCAGACAACACCGCTGACTGGAAAAAGTGCCACGAAAGCTGAGGTGCTGAAAAGTATGAAATCAGTTGCTTTAGTTCACATTGCAGCACATGGATGCCCAAAAACGGGAGAAATTGCTTTAGCCCCAAATACCGAACGGAAATCGCCAATTCCCAAAGAGGAAGACTTCATTTTGAAAATGTCGGATGTTCAGACAATTTCTCTTCGAGCAAGACTAGTTGTGCTGAGCTGTTGTCACAGTGGCCGGGGAAAAGTGAAGTCTGAGGGAGTGGTGGGAATTGCGAGGGCTTTCCTGTGTGCTGGAGCTCGGTCTGTTTTGGTGTCACTCTGGGCAATTGATGACAAGGCAACGTTGCTGTTCATGAGGAGCTTCTACCAGGGCCTGCTCGATGGAAAAAGCGCAAGTGTAGCTCTTCAACAAGCAATGAAATCTTTTCGAGAGTCAAAGCAGTATTACGCTATAAAGCACTGGGCGCCATTTGTGCTGGTTGGCGATGATGTCATGCTGGAATTTCCAAAAAAATGGTATGTTAAGTTCGAGTTCAACTCAGAAAACAAGAGTACTTTCGAACAATATAAATCAAATAGGCCTACGATGGCATGATAACGAGATGCTTTGTGGCTTCGTAGCATAAACAAGTCAAAGTTTCTTTTAACACTGTTTTGTCACAAATGTAATTTCCACATGCCTATCACGCATGCACAGAAGCATAACGGATACATTTCACATTCGTGAACAAACTGTTTTCGTTACCATTTTCTGGCTCTTTGTTAACTGGGGAGGATGGCTGATTTATCATCTCATGATGTCTCTTTTTGTGATTCCGTTCTCCCATAGATCTCTGACCGTCATCTTTTGTAAGGAATTCTAAGACAGCATCGTCCTGCATGTAGCCATTCGCATCGGTACATTGTGTGTGCTCGAAAGAACCAGCGATAGTTAGAACTGTTTTTCATTTTTCTTCTTCTTCTAGAATCGATGTCGAAGATGCAAGAAGACTACCTGGCAGAACCTGACTCTTAAGTAATTGCTGAACTTTAAAAAAAGTGTAGAACGGCTTAACAATCATGGTTATGCCAGTAGAACAAGCTTCAAAGGTTTAGTAGAAGTTTACTGCGTTAACTAAACCATCAGACTTAGATTTTTTTTGTGAAAGATAATTATGACAGAAAGCTTAGCTCTTTAGTAAAGTGCTAGTTTTTCCCATTTTTTCGATACTACGTTTCTCATATAACTTCAAAATGCAGTGTTGCTCCAATGGCGATCAAATATTAGTGTTATAGTTGAGTTGCCAAAAATCATGTTTGATTTATTTCCTTGAAACTTTTTAAGATGTAGGAGTGTAAGCCAATTTCGAAAGAAAAGATAAACAGCACTTCTGCTGATGACCCTTAACATCAGGCTTTTACCATGATAAAGAAAAGAGACACCTTTGCAACATTCAAAGATCGCAAAATAGAAAGGAAACGCCGGATGAAATTTTTTTTCCTATTCTTCTCCTGCATAACAAATGAATGATCATGAAACCATCAGCAATAAAGAAGACGTTTTTCTTTTCTTAAAAAAATTGTTGCTTTGTAGGGCTTACTCCCTCGAGTTATCGGTGGTGTTTTTTAGCAAAGTGAAAGAATGTGTTTGCATGCCAGCGAAAGTACTTCAATTCCTGGAATAATCGTTGGGAAACCAAGAAATCCGCCGCAAAGTTAGAAAAAAGAATCTCTGAAGCAGATTCATAGCCACCTTCACAACTGGAAAATTATATCTTTGCAGAGTTTTTTATCTTAGCCTGCTAACCACTCTTTAGCAATAATATACAGGGGAGTAGTATACTAAGTGAGGGTTCTACGGCTGGTGGCGCTGTGGAGCTGTGGAGCCCTGAAGCTCCACAAACCTATATTATAAATAATTATATCAGTTTGTATATGTGCAATCAATTGTGACGATCCTGTCCAGGTTATTAAATATTCTCATAGAAAATAATATGGACTCTTAGTATGTATGTAAGCAAGTGTATCGGTCCCGTTGAAGTTATTAAATATTCAAATCACGTCTCATTAGGAAACAATCGCGCAGACCATTCATCGGCAGTAACATCATGTAAGAAGAGGTTAGGGTTAGGGTTTAGGGTTCGTTGCTGGGGTTAGGGTTAGGGATAGGGTTATTGAACAATCCGGGACAACAGACCACAATAGTTTATTGTGTTGACAGTTTTTTCTTTAATGATATACATAACGGCAATAGTTTATTGTGCTGGCCCCAGTTGTTCAAACGACGGATAGCACTATCCACCGGATAAATAACTATCCACTGGATAACTCAATTGGTTTTGCTAGTGTTTATCCGCTGGATAGTGATTTATCTGGTGGATAGCGCTATCCATCGTTTGAACAACTGGCTCCTGACAGTTTGTTCTTTATTAATGACATACGTGAAATACTCAGTTCTGATTGGCTAAAAAAATAATGCAGTTCTCGTGTAACTGACACTGGTGCAAAAGCAAAAAACAAGTGTAACACGGGTGCTAATTACAAATCTTTCCAAGTTTACAGTTAAATGACTTTTGATCGATAACCTTGTAAAAGTTTGAATTTGACAAACGTTGTCATCTGTTTTAACCAATCAGCTGACTGAACTTCATAGAAAATTAAAGCGCGCGCTGTCAAAACTTCACTTTTTCTGATTTTCTGTCTTCCTATTATTTACGGATATTATTAATAAGTAAACCCAAAATTTCAGGAGTGCGAGACAATTTCGGGTTAAAACTACAAATAGCCCGAAATTGTCTCACATACATAGTAGATTATAATGTAATGCCAATGAAAAAACCTAACCGTGAAAAGAGCTATTTGGCATAAACAAGCATTTGTAATTTTTCGCTCTACGGGCTTGAGCAATTTTTTTTGTCCGAAAAATTTACTCGTGCTTTGTAGGGAGCTTTATCACGCGACGTTTTGAGACACGGATGGCGGACGGCAACCAGAAGAGGACATTTCGCATGCCAGGACAGTAGTGTCTCCCATATTTTTAAACTAGTCATCTCTAACGGAGAAAAGATACTTAGGAAGATATCTGGTTGTGTGAAAACAAGTTAAAACGGAAAAGAGCTCTCTTCCGGTTGACGTCCGCATCTCAAAAACGTCGCGTGCCTAAGCTCCCCATTTATTCCAAATTGCACTTGAGATCACGTGATAACCTATACAAATTACCGGGCTCTTAACTTCACATATATCGTTTCTTTAGGCGACAAGAGCAGCGCTGCCCTGTGCTCCAGCTTCTCCACGGTCTCTGGTGCACGTTTAAACTTGAATCGTTGCGTGATTTTCATTATCGCGATCTTTATCTCCAACAATGACAACAGCATAACAATGCACTGCCGGGGACCCGCATCAAATGGAAGAAATGCAAATGGGTCTCGCTTCTCTTTAGCCTCCGGGGAAAATTTTTCAGGATTGAAATCCAAGGGATTGTCCCATAAGTCCGGGTCCCGGTGCAGAACGTACACAGGAATGTTGATGCCACAACCCTTGGGAATCCGTATGCCCTTGTAGATGGCATCTTTGGAGCATTCCCGGATAAGAAGAAGCGCTGGGCCGCAGAGGCGTAGCACCTCAGAGATTACTTGATCCATGTACCCATCCTTTTGTACCAGCTCATACAGGGGCTCATCCCTGTGAGTATTGATCAATTCGTCGATTTCTCGAATAAGACGATCTTGAACCTCGGGGTATTTTGCCAGAAAATATACAATGCTTGTCAGGGTATTGCCTGAAAAAAGAGAAAGTTTAAAGTGGAAAAAGTTAGTAAAATATTTTTAATGTCAGTTTAAAGACTTCCTTGTCACGAGATTTAGCCAAATTCGGCGCCTGAAAAATGGCGAACAAATCAAGCGAAACGTAAAAATAAGTACTTAAAACAATGAAGGAAGGTTTAAATAAAACAGCAAATACAAAAGGAAGCAGAGATGTGCAAAGCCGAAGAAGATTAAAATGGATTGCAAATGGGGTTTTGGGAAACTGTTCAACCCAACCCGGCGGTTGTCAACGTTTACCTCTGTTATTTGTACTTTGCATTATGTATTCTCGAGGGACATTATGATTTTGGTCACAAAGCTTTTACTAGTGTTGTTCAAAAGCAATGCCTGGGCTAACGTGCTACCCTAAAAATTCAGATGTCTTCAACGGGATTCGAACCCACGACCTCTGCGGTGCCGGTTTAATTCTCTCCCAACTGAACTATGAATGCATGAATCGACTCAGTTGAGAGCAGGTCAATTTGTTAGGCTCTTGTGTTCCCGTGAAGGACTCGATGAATGAACGAAAGAAATGTGTGTATTTCAAGTGAGGGTTATATTGGACGAATGAGAGAAGCGACCTTTGCACTTAGCTGGACAATTTAAGCAATACCTTTCATCCGTTCATGGAGTCCTTCACGGAAACAAATGAACCCAACAAATTGACTGGCTCCCAACTAAGTGGCTTCGTAGTTCAGTTGGTAGAGCATTGCACCAGTATCGCAGAGTTCATTGGCTCGAATCTTGTTGAAACCACCTGAATTTTTCAAGTGTGAATAAGGGACAATTGCTTAAATAGCCCTTTTCACGGTTAATTTTTCTCATTGACATTACAATGTAATGTAACGAGGATGCGAGGCAATTTTGTGTTACAACTACAAAATAGCCCGAAATTACCTCACATACATGCTAGATTATATTGTAATGGAAATGAAAAAAACTAACCGTGAAAAGGGCTATTGCCCAGATACTTGAGAGAATCATGCACTTCTCTCATTCATCTATAGGTGATTTGCAACCAATCTCAAGAGACACAGATAACAATGATGTAACTTACAATTTCTGGTGGACGAACATAAGCAGCAAATGAGAGATCCCTTGTTTTCGTCCACCAACATGGTGGTGATGACGTCACATGAAAACCACCAATAACCCGCACTTCAAATTTTATACAGTTCTTTGAATATTGACACTGCTGCTAGGTCGTCACGTGGTTCGCAAAACAACACTGATGGCCTCTGAGATTGCAATCCTGGACAGACGCCGTGGCTACGTCAACGACAACGCCACACGGCAAGAATATTATTGGTTAAAATAAAATACTGGCCTCCCGGGAAGCAAAAGTGCTTTTGTTCAGAAACATTTTGCTTCCTCAGCAAATGTTTCCTCGTTTACGCGCTAAGGAAACATTTCGTGAAACAATGCTTCCGCAACAATGCTTTCTCGTTTGCAGGCGCCTTAAGGTTTTCATCATACAGCGATGAGCCAGTCATTCGCTAATTTTACTTTAAAACCGTTCGTACCGATCCAGTTCCAGGATATTGTAGTTCGCCCGCATTACACAACGTGAACAAGATGACCGAAATAATCGCGAAATACTTGGTTATGTCTTGCAGTGACGTATTCGTTGACGTTGCCGTTGTCCTTGTGTAATTGAGAAGCTTAAGAACGGGCGTTTTTGAGACGCGGACGGCAACCGAAAGTGAGCTGTTTTCCCTTTAAGCAATAGACGACGTTTTCCGTGTTACCATAGCCTCATCTAAACTCGAGGGGGAGTTGGGATAATTCGAGCCAGTTAGCGCAAACCCGAGACGCAGTCGAGTGTATGCATAACTGTCGAGAATTCTCCTAACTCCCCCGAGATTGACACACGCTCATATTTCCTACCAGCCAATCAAAACGCGCGTCTGACAATGCATAACCAATCAAAATTGTGTGATGTCACAGCCGTGTTTCCATACTCTCATCCAAACACAGCTATTGACTGACCAATGAGAGTGCGCGTACTACCCTAATTATTTTATAATTTAACTTGTCTTCACACAACCACATTTACATTGTCAAGTGTCTTTTCTCCATTAGAGATGATAAGTATAAAAACCTGGGAGACACCACTGTCCTGGCACGCGAAATGTTCTCTTCCGGTTGCAGCCCGCGTCTCATGCAAAAACGCGCGTGCTTAGATCTAGAACGGCAACCTCAGCCCAGTAGTGTATCAGCTATCGTAAGCTGCTATGGTTTGGTATTGTAAGCAGCTTCTATCGATTTTAAGTCTAAGTCATTGTTTCAATTGTTTAGTCTTTTGTTTTTGGCAAGGGTAGCGAGCCAATAACATTATACGTTACGAGAGCTACTACATGACTCCCTCAGCCAGGGGCCGGTTGCTCGAAGCCTGGATAGCGCTAACCATTGGTTAGGAGGTATTAAAAGCTATAGGTTTCCATGGTATTTAACGCTGGTTAGCGCTAAGCATCCTTCGAGCAACCCGGGCCAGGGCGCCACCAAATTATAAACATCAATGAGAAAAACAATGGCTCTGTACGTGTACTTTAAAATTTGTACATTTCTTTCCCATTCTCTGCCAATCTGCAACGTGAATTGACCAAATCCCAAGGAAGACGCGAGCGCACAAGGGCAAATCTTTGATTTTTTTTTCTTAGTCTCAACACTGTTCCTCCCAATTCATTTCCCGGATAGTTTGTGGACGTTGGACAAACTGAAATTATCACGAGAAATTTTAAGAAACATAAACTGGCAATATTAAATGACGTTTACGCGGCCGTCGCCATATTAGATCTTAAGGTCCTTATTGAACTTCCTAACAGCACACAGCGTCCTCTACAAGGATTAATTGTCAACAAAATAAGACCAAAGCACAACACCATGAACTCCGTCTTCTACCCTTAGGGGGACCGTCATGTGGGTTTTGTAACATCCAACAGGGAGAAAATATAAGATTGCGAGAGGTGGCCTAGGTTTATACTCCCTATAAGAGAATTCTGGAAAATCTAATCACCTTCAGAGTGAATTATAAGGGAGCGTTTTCTTTTTTAAATT
>NC_090889.1:18914514-18924514 GCF_036669925.1 Montipora capricornis
TTCAGTTTTGCGGAAAGCGATTTTCGGTGAGTTTTGGAGGGAAGTTTGCAGTCTGTAACAGACCTCAATGCCCCCTACCCCCTCCTCGTCAGAAAGACTTAGAAATAAAGTATTATGCTCTTACCCCAACGCAATGCAATTTCTTTCTACCTGTGATGAACTTAACGATGTTTCGGCACTGTTTGTAACATTAAATCTCCAATAGCTCATGAATAACTTATCTAGCTTGCTCAATGAACCACTGATCCATGGCGTGTATTTATAACTTATTTTGAATACCCAGTCAACTATGATCCAATAATATGAATAGGACATCAATGACGATTCCTCTCCTTTAGGCTTTTCCTTGTTAAAGTTGTCATTGTGCTGGGTTTTATTAATAAGTGAACTTTAGACCTCTCTCATTAGATAAAACGCGTTTTGTCGTATAGCAATTGGTGCGTCAAATGCAAAAGAAAGGGCCCTGAATGCAAAACGATTCAAGAAGCAATATTTCAGAAGGAATATTTGAAGCTCTTGTTCTTTCCCAAGCGCTAGTTCACTATTGTGCCAGCATTTCAGCTCACTTGGTTTTTTTGGCAACGCCATTTTGAATTTTGCAACTGCTGAACTCGATAGGAATTATTTGAAATTATTTGTTTAATGATTAACCAAGTAAATCAGAATTGTCTTGCTCAGTGGTTAACTTGTTCAAACAAGGGGTCAGTATAAAGGGAGGACTGCGGACTGCGGACTGTGGATCCTTCTGTAAACAGCACTCGACCAAGAGAAGAACTGTTATAGTCCATGTCCTGATTTATGCGTACACACTACCGACTTCATCTTTAGCCTCTTACGCAGACTTTGGAAGAAAAGATTGCCTGACGAGCCAAAACACTCTCCGTGAGTCTTGAATCCATCCGGTCTTCCTGGCTTGAACTACGACAACAACAGTCAGAGGACTTTAATATAAAAGATGGAAATATACGAAGAGATGACGTTTATGCCTAAAATGTTTCAGTTCTTCCTCATATCAATTTTCCACTCCCTCTAGTGTTTGACTTGATTTGCGTCAATTGTTGATTTCAGTTCTCAGTGTCCCTAATTAGTGCAGTCCTCAGTCCGCAGTCCGATTTTTAAACTGACCGATAAATATTGGTCTGTTTTAATTGCATCCCAGAAAAGGGAATTTTCCCTCTGTCACTATTCAGTACTCTGTGGTTCCATAAATACGCCCGTCTAGAGTCAACCTTACTCAACCAATGTAAGTGGCCGTTACTAAACAGTTCCTGTTTCGAACCCCCTGTTCGGCTTATCCTTCAGTAAAAGGCTGAATGTGTTCGCAAAAAATGATTGATTATTACATCCGCTCATCCCTTTAACCTTGAAGCTGTTTAAACCAAAGCCAATTTCGTTATTGATAGAAACTAAAGCGGAAGTGATTTATGTTGCTTAAATTAGTCTTCGTTTCCCTCAACTAGCCTGATTGCAAATTCGTCCATGTTAGAATTTACAGGAAGTTAAAACTTCCAGTCAAGTCTTTAAAAGGCTTGTTGCTAAGGAAACGTCTTACCACCTCTTAAAATTAGGCTTTAGAAATAAGAAAAAAAAGGCACTGTGAATGGTGTCGAAAGGCACGATTCGATGTTAGCTGTAACCAGGCTTCCGCCGCTCCTGTGTGTTTTAACCCCTTCACTTGGACGCGGTAATACTGCAGGTCATCCCCCACACGATCTTGAAAGTGAAGGTTGGCTAAATCTCGACAATGAGAACACCTTTCATGGTCTAAACATATAGATGAAATTAGTGTGAGGATATCTACAGCTATAGGCGCCCTTAAACGTAGAAGACCATCCATCTTAGGAGAAGGCACTGCCCTCCAAATCTATCAAGCGATCATCTTACCACACTTTGATTATTGCAGCTCCGTTTGGGGCCATTGCAACTGAACTTCAAGTGATAAACTCCAAAAGCTTCAAAATAGAGCTGCCAGGGCGATAAACCAGCTTCAATTACGATACAAAGTGCCAGTTTCTTTTTAGATCTGGATAATTGGAATAATCTAATATTGCACGCCGGAAAAAGACCAAAGCTATACTGATGTTTAAATAATCAAAGGCCTCTCCCCAGCGTACCTCCAGAATTTATTTCATACCCGCAGTACACAATATAACTTAAGAGACTCTGAGGCTAAACTCGAGCTGCCCATGCCAGGCACAAATTATTGGAAGCGTGCTTTTTGTTATAGCGGGTCACTGTTATGGTTACGTTTGCTCGTCGGCTTACGGAAATTAGATTCCCCAGGAAATTTCAATTGGCAAACTGACCAACTTTATAGGACCTGTCCGTCGGGCTCCCACACGACAATCTTGTAAAACAGTCTGGTTGTAATAAAACCTCTCACGGTAATATATACTGAAGATTTTACCGTGTATGTATAAAGTATTCAATGTGTATATGTAAAGGAAATGGTATGAACGCGAGTGCATTTCGTGATTTACGGGCACGAGTGAAACTTGAAAGTTCTCCGGCGTGAACTAATGCAAATGTCAACAAGTTTTTCTTGTGTAGTTTTCCAAGTTTTGCACTGATTTCTGAAGGACTTGACGGAGAACAAAGATGATTCCTTGTAATAATAAGATATGAAGGCAGATACAGATGTTTGCGTATTTTTCACTAAATTTCTTCCTCCTGTTTTGAGAACTTTCGTTTCATTTTCAACAAGACAAAGCATTTTAATACGTAGGAAATTATTCGCCTGTTTGTACGAATTTTTCAAACATCATTGTATAATTTGTTTAGCTCATTTCTCTGTGCTTACCATGAAATATAACTGTTTGTTTTTTTATATTTATTGCACTAAGAGATATTCGAAGTTCTGTCTTATCGTTAATCTATCATTTTTCTTTGAGCTTTGCGATTGCTGCGCTTTTTTCAGTAATTTCATTTGTGACAGTGCGACGTATAGCAGGTAGAAAGACTTTTTGCAAACCAGTTTGCCTTGTTCATTTTCAGACAAAAAGTGGAAATACAATAAATAGGCCCGCCTGCGGCCTCGGGCCGTATTCAAGACCTCAGGCACAGTTTTTTCCTATACGGACCTCCCAGCCGGTGAATAACATTTATTTATTTATTTATCACATACTCGATAACATCACTCCATCGCTTTCTTGCCATAGCAACTTTCGTATTCCACTCTGAAACCTCTTTTGCACTCTAACCTATTTATGCATTCGTCATTATCGAAAAAACCCAATATTCTATATTCTGTTGAGTAAATAACAAGTATGTACCTATGTTTAAAGTGTGAGACCCAGATGCTATTTCTCGGAGGACCATCACTTTGGATCGCCGGGTTTCTTGCAATCGGCATACAAAACTGAAAAAAAAAAACATATGTAAAATAATATGACCCTTCGAAAACTCGATAATACAATTTTTTTTTTGCAGTTATGTGCTTAGTTACCTGGCCTTTAAATGAAAGAGAGGTTGGAGTTGACCTTGTCATGAAACAGACCTAACTGCTTTTATTATGTTAATTATGTTCTCATGCTAATAAGTTGGAAGCAGCAAAGTTTCTATCAAAATAATTTCAACTCTAGCCTCACTTTCATTGATAGGCCAGGTAATTATAATTATACTAATCACACTTTTAATTTCAAAACAAAAAGCCTCTGTGCCACACTGAAATTTTGCATGGCTAAGGGCCGAGAGAAGCTGTCAGTTTCGGCTTAAAACATTAATGGGGAGAATAAGCAAAGGTAAATTGGCAAGGGCGAAAGTTTTAAAATCCCCATGGAAAAATTCTACAGTGGTTTAAAAACTTAAAAAAAATAGCAGTGAGTGGTTAGATGTGGCAATGAACAGCAATGGACAATTTTCAGTACTATCGATTTCACCGTTACTAGAGAACGACTTGGTAACAAAGAATACATAATATTCCATAACCTTTTATTACTTTAAAAAGCAGATTAAACATCAAGCGTCTTTACCTTTCTTTCCTTTCAGCTTCATCCTTGATTTGACATTGGACCATCTCATCGAAAAAGTTTTAATTGTCATTTAGTTATTGAAGAATGGTAGATGGAAAGTTAGAAACTGTAGAGCTTGCAATTGCCATAAGTGTAATAGACAGGGATCGTGAAGGAAGGGTTCGTTTTCATCTCGGCGGTGCTTACCTCAACATACCTAATTATCAACAGTCCATAAAAGATTAAGCAAAGCATTACATATTTTCATAGAAATAGCCTCCAGGGCTGAGGAGGGATCAACTTATCAAAATCTGAAAATACCCTTTTTTAGTCTGGGTAATTTCAAACAAGCCATTGAGTACTACAAAAAACATCTTAGTAATGCTAAACAAGACGGAAATAACCCTTGTGAGGGATCAGGCTATAAAAATCTGGGAAATGCCTAACTTCGTCTAGGTACTTTTAAACAAGCCTTTGACTACTACGAAAAATATCTTAGTATTGCTAAAGAAGTACGGGATAGGGCTAGAGAGGGATCAGCCTATGGAAATCTGGGAAATGCCTATGCTTGTATAGGTAATTTTAAACAAGCCATTGCGTACCACGAAAATTGTCTTAGTATTGCTAAAGAAATAGGGGATAGGGCGGGGGAGGGATCAGCCTATGGAAATCTGGGAGTTGCCTATCGCAATGTAGGTAATTTTAAACAAGCCATTGAGTACAACAAAACTCATCTTAGCATTGCTAATGAAATAGGGGATAGGGCTGGGGAGGGATCAGCCTATGGAAATCTGGGCGCTGCCTATCAAAATCTAGGTAATTTTAAACAAGCCATAGACTTTTACGAGAAACATCTTAGTATTGCTACAGAAGTAGGGGATAAGGCTGGGGAGGAATTAGCCTGTGGAAAACTGGGAGATGCCTATCGCAATCTAGGTAATTTTAAACAAGCAATGGGGTACTACGAAAAGCATCTTAGTATTGCTAAAGAAGTAGGGGATAGGGCTGGTGAGAGAAAAGCTTATGGAAATCTGGGAAATGCCTATCGCAATATAGGTAATTTTAAACAAGCCATTGAATACTTTGAAAAACATCTTAGTATTGCTAAAGAAGTAGGGGATAGGGCTGGTGAGGGATCAGCCTATGGAAATCTGGGAAATGCTTATCGCAATATAGGTAATTTTAAACAAGCCATTATGTACCACGAAAATTGTCTTAGTATTGCTAAAGAAATAGGGAATAGGGCTGGGGAGGGATCAGCCTATAGAAATCAGGGAAATGCCTATGTTTGTCTAGGTAACTTTAAACAAGCCATTGAGTACTACGAAAAAAGTCTTAGTATTGCTAAAGAAATAGGGGATAGGGCTGGGGAGGGATCAGCCTATGGAAATCTGGGAATTTCCTATCGCAATCAAGGTAATTTCAAACAAGCCATTGAGTACTACGAAAAACATCTTAGTATCGCTAAAGAAGTAGGAGATAGGGCTGGGGAGGGATCATCCTATGGAAATCTGGGCGCTGCCTATCAAAATCTAGGTAATTTTAAACAAGCCATAGACTTTTACGAGAAACAGCTTAGTATTGCTACAGAAGTAGGGGATAAGGCTGGGGAGGGATTAGCCTGTGGAAGACTGGGAGATGCCTATCGCAATCTAGGTAATTTTAAACAAGCAATGGGGTACTACGAAAAGCATCTTAGTATTGCTAAAGAAGTAGGGGATAGGGCTGGTGAGGGAAAAACTTATAGAAATCTGGGAAATGCCTATCGCAATATAGGTAATTTTAAACAAGCCATTGAATACTTTGAAAACGTCTTAGTATTGCTAAAGAAGTAGGGGATAGGGCTGGTGAGGGATCAGCCTATGGAAATCTGGGAAATGCCTATCGCAATATAGGTAATTTTAAACAAGCCATTATGTACCACGAAAATTGTCTTAGTATTGCTAAAGAAATAGGGAATAGGGCTGGGGAGGGATCAGCCTATGGAAATCAGGGAAATGCCTATGTTTGTCTAGGTAACTTTAAACAAGCCATTGAGTACTACGAAAAAGTCTTAGTATTGCTAAAGAAATAGGGAATAGGGCTGGGGAGGGATCAGCCTATGGAAATCTGGGAATTGCCTATCGCAATCAAGGTAATTTCAAACAAGCCATTGAGTACTATGAAAAACATCTTAGTATCGCTAAAGAAGTAGGAGATAGGGCTGGGGAGGGATCAGCCTATGGAAATCTGGGAGTTGCCTATCACTATATAGGTAATTTTAAACAAGCCATTGAGTACAACAAAACTCATCTTAGCATTGCTAATGAAATAGGGGATAGGGCTGGGGAGGGATCAGCCTATGGAAATCTGGGAAACACCTATCTTAGTCTAGGTACTTTTAAACAAGCCATAGACTTTTACGAGAAACATCTTAGTATTGCTACAGAAGTAGGGGATAGGGCTGGGGAGCGATTAGCCTATGGAAATCTGGGAGATGCCTATCGCAATCTAGGTAATTTTAAACAAGCAATGGGGTACTACGAAAAGCATCTTATTATTGCTAAAGAAGTAGGGGATAGGGCTGGTGAGGGAAAAGCTTATGGAAATCTGGGAAATGCCTATCGCAATATATGCAATTTTAAACAAGCCATTGAGTACTTTGAAAAACATCTTAGCATTGCTAAAGAAGTAGGGGATAGGGCTAGCGAGGAATCAGCCTATGGAAATCTGGGAAATTCCTATGCCTGTTTAGGTAATTTTAAACAAGCTATTGTGTACCACGAAAATTGTCTTAGTATTGCTAAAGAAATAGGGGATAGGGCTGGGGAGGGATCTGTCTATGGAAATCTGGGAGTTGCCTATTGCAATCTAGGTAATTTTAAACAAGCCATTGAGTACAACAAAACTCATCTTAGCATTGCTAAGGAAATAGGGGATAGGGCCGGGGAGGGATCAGCCTATGAAAATCTGGGAAGTGCTTATTTTGGTCTAGGTAATTTTAAAAGAGCCATTGAGTACTACGAAAAAAGTCTTAGTATTGCTAAAGAAATAGGGAATAGGGCTGGGGAGGGATCAGCCTATGAAAGTCTGGGAAATGCCTATAATTGTCTAGCTAATTTTAAACAAGCCATTGAGTACTACGAAAAAAGTGTTAGTATTGCTAAAGAAATAGGGAATACGGCTGGGGAGGGATCAGCCTATGGAAATCAGGGAAATGCCTATGTTCGTCTAGGTAACTTTAAACAAGCCATTGAGTACTACGAAAAAAGTCTTAGTATTGCTAAAGAAATAGGAGATAGGGCTGGGGAGGGATCAGCCTATGGAAATCTGGGAGTTGCCTATCGCAATCAAGGTAATTTCAAACAAGCCATTGAGTACTACGAAAAACGTCTTAGTATTGCTAAAGAAGTAGGAAATAGGGCTGGGGAGGGATCAGCCTATGGAAATCTGGGAGTTGCCTATCACAATATAGGTAATTTTAAACAAGCCATTGAGTACAACAAAACTCATCTTAGCATTGCTACTGAAATAGGGGATAGGGCTGGGGAGGGATCAGCTTATGGAAATCTGGGAAATGCCTATCTTAGTCTAGGTACTTTTAAACAAGCCATAGACTTTTACGAGAAACATCTTAGTATTGCCAGAGAAGTAGGGGATAGGGCTAGGGAGGGATCAGCCTATGGAAATCTGGGAGATGCCTATCGCAATCTAGGTAATTTTAAACAAGCAATGGGGTACTACGAAAAGCATCTTAGTATTGCTAAAGAAGTAGGGGATAGGGCTGGTGAGGGATCAGCCTATGGAAATCTGGGAAATGCCTATCGCAATATAGGTAATTTTAAACAAGCCATTGAGTACTACGAAAAACATCTCAGCATTGCTACAGAAATAGGGGATAGGGCTGGGGAGGGATCAGCCAATGGAAATATGGGAAGGGCATATCATGGTCTAAGTAATTTTAAACAAGCCATGAAGTACTACGAAAAACATCTTAGTATTGCTAAAGAAGTAGGGAATAGGGCTGGGGAGGGATCAGCCTATGGAAGTCTGGGAAGTGCCTATCTTCGTCTAGGTAATTTTAAACAAGCCATAGCGTACCATGAAAAACATCTGAGCATTGCCAAAGAATTAGGGTATAGGGCTGGTGAGGGATCAGCTTGTAGAAATCTGGGAAATTACTATCTTAAAATGGGTCATTTTAAGGAATCCATGGAGTATTATGAACATAGCCTTACTATTTTCACGGAAATTGGACACTGTGTAGGAAAGGGAATCGCGTGGTATTCGCTAGGTCATAATCATGAATTGTCGGGTTCCTTGATTAATGCACTTAGTTGTTATCGTTTAAGTATAAAACAGTTTGATGAAACAAGGCATAGTCTGAAGTCAGAAGATGAATGGAAAATACGTTTTCGTGATTGCTATCGCGTGTCATACACTGCTCTGTGGAGGACACTTTTGAAGAATGGAGACATTGAAGAAGCTTTGTATGCTGCTGAGGAAGGCCGAGCACAGGCTTTGATGGATATTTTGAAAGAACAATACGGCATTGACTCTCAATCTTTTTTTGCACATGCTCCGAAGAAAACTCTTTCAGCTGCATTAGCGCTTTTACCTTCACAAGCAGTTTTTGTGGCACTTGACGAGAACAAGATCACGTTTTGGGTGTTAAGAAAAGACAGCAAGATCAGCTTTCGACAAAACGAAATCGCGAATGGAAGTGCTGATTTGTTGATGGAAACTATGTTGAGAGGGATCAGCGTAGGGGATGGTGTCAGATGCGAGAATCGTTCTTTGGATCCATTACGCTGTGACCTGTCTTGCAGCAGAAAACCTATCAGTGAGAAAACAGTTCTGCCATCCTCATCCTCCGTTAACTCTTTACAACCGTTGCATGATGTCCTACTCGGGCCAATTGCAGACTTGCTCCAGGGAGATGAGTTAATCGTTGTTCCCGATGGACCATTTTGCTTGGCTCCATATTCTGCATTGAGTGAATCTATCAGAATCCGCACCGTTCCCTCGTTGACCGCCTTTAATGTGATCGTTGGTGCACCTGAAGACTTCCACAGTAAGACTGGAGCACTGCTTGTAGGTGATCCGTGGTTGAAGGAAGTTACTAACAAGAAAGGGGAACCCATTTTGAAACAGCTTGAGTTCGCAAAAAAAGAAGTAGAGATGATTGGAGAACTTCTGCAGACAACACCGCTGACTGGAAAAAGTGCCACGAAAGCTGAGGTGCTAAAAAAGATGAAATCAGTTGCTTTAGTTCACATTGCAGCACACGGATGCCAAAAGACGGGAGAAATTGCTTTAGCCCCAAATACCGAACGGAAATCGCCAATTCCCAAAGAGGAAGACTTCATTTTGAAAATGTCGGATGTTCAGACAATTTCTCTTCGAGCAAGACTAGTTGTGCTGAGCTGTTGTCACAGTGGCCGGGGAGAAGTGAAGTCTGAGGGAGTGGTGGGAATTGCGAGGGCTTTCCTGTGTGCTGGAGCTCGGTCTGTTTTGGTGTCACTCTGGGCAATTGATGACAAGGCAACGTTGCTGTTTATGAGGAGCTTCTACCAGAACCTGCTAAGTGGAAAGAGCGCAAGTGCAGCTCTTCAACAAGCAATGAAATCTCTCCGAGAGTCAAACCAGTATTGCGCTATAAAGCACTGGGCGCCATTTGTGCTGGTTGGCGATGATGTCATGCTGGAATTTCCAAAAAAATGGTATGTTAAGTTCGAGTTTAACTCAGAAAACAAGAGTACTTTCAAATTGGAAAACTGACAATATAAATCAAATAGGCCTACGATAGCATAATAACGAGATGCTAGCTTTGTAGTGTAAACAATTCAAAGTCTCCTATAACACGCTTTTGTCACAAACGTAGTTTCCATATGCCTATCACGAAAGCACAGAAGCATAACTGACACATTTCACAGTGGTGGACAAACTGTTTTCGTTCAGCCTTTTCTGGCTTTTTCTGGCTTTTTGTTAACTGGTGAACATCGCCTATTTATCACCTCACAATGTATCTTTCGGTTCTCCCATAGATCTCTGAACGTCATCTTTTGGAA
>NC_090889.1:18942014-18947014 GCF_036669925.1 Montipora capricornis
CATTGAGGCAAAGAAAGTAGTTTATGAGGCACGGATCATTCCCAGAAGAAAGGTATGATTCCCTTCGTTACTCGAGTTTCTCTTTTTCCTTTTTTTTATCAGACCGCAGATTTCATTGCTTCGTCAGCCTGTAAGTGCTATGCTGCAAATGCTGTGTCTTTCTGAGTGACTCAGGAATCGCCGAAAAAGGTGAGTAATTTTAAAATTGAAATACTATAATACTTCAAGACTATTGAGACTAGTTCTGTGCGTTTGACTACAGTTCGCTAACGGCTGCGATTAGAATTCAGGACGAATAAACAATATGTCCAATATCCTTATAGAAAGCACCCTTTACAAAACAACCACAACGCCTGCTTGAATTGAACAAACGTTTCAGGCGTGCAACAGTTAATTGTATAATCAATGGTAAAGTAAGTTATCGATTGATGTCAACTTAGATAAGTCCTGCTTCAAGGATGGTAAAGTATAGTTTTATAATTAAGGCCGACAATTAATTTACTTTTGAGTTTTCCTATCTGGCAATTTTGCCTCACCAGTCAAGTGTTATTGTCCAAAGGCAGGGAGCTCCTAACTCATCATCGTTTTTGATTCATGAGTTTTTCCCGATTTTGATAGGTCTTAGAGGCGTCCAATAAGCCATCTAATTGAGGTTTAGGTTCAAAAACCCGATTTTTTCATATGTATAATAATATTTGTTCTTGTCACAACCGTTATGCTAGAATTACATGAAATATGTCTTTCATATTTAGTTTCTAACGCGCTATACAAGCGACTCAATTATCTCAGACTTTCTTGATTTTAAAGGCCCACCTTGAACCGATAGGCATTACGAGCTGTAGAACAATTTTCACATATGAAAATACAGCCAAAGCCGGCTGAAAATCATCCAATCAGATCCCTCCGCAATGCGAATTTCCATAACAAAAACAAACGGTCGAAAAACCTGTCGGTTGAAGGTGGTCCTTTAACTTATTCGAAAACTCTAGCGATACATGACTGCTTAATTGTCGCTATTCTTTTCATGGCATCTGACAGGATGCGGCGATGCGGATCCGCATAATTCACTGAAATCCGCATCTTCCGCATAATTCCCATATTTTCCACAAAAAACAGAAGAAAAACCTGATATTACTGATAAAGCAGCTCCTTAACATCCTCAAAGACATAAAAGCCGAAGAAATTGACTGTTTTGAAACGCTTATTTTCCTGAACATTGAAGAAAACACACCGTTTCGTTCGCAAGATGAAAGTTCGTAAGAAAGATCGTAAGCAGTTTCCGCGCATTTTTTCGCCAATGAGCCTGGACACTAGTTTTTGTTCCTACAATGCTTTCCATTGGACGAGAAACAGTTACACTTCAGCAAATGACGTGACTGATAAGAAACTAAGTCAATGATCGAGGGAATGGATCGCGCTCCAAAGGTGTTACAATTTTGCGCCATTATCTCCAAATTGAAACAAAATTCATGACGAGAAACAAAATAATTTTTTATCGCTTTATTCATTTTACCAAAAGTTGCGGCAAAATCCCAACTGCTAACCCTTTTATTTCAACGGTGAAAGCTGGTCGCAAATTGGTGACTTCTAAGGGCAAAATTCAGTCACAAATGTGATTGTATTGGTTGCAATTTCGATTACGGATTTACCGTAAGCATGTAAATACATTGGACGGACCTAATTATTAGTTTTATAACTTGTTTAAATTTCCGCATAATCAACGCATGTTTCCGCATAATATGGCCAAAAATTTCCGCGTAATCTTTAATTTTTTTCCGCATCCTATCAGAAGCCATGTCCTTTCTCGTGACAGTTCACAGTCCCGCCTTATCAACATGTCTCGTGTATTTGGTAGCAAAATATTTCTTTCCGCTGTCTTCAACTACCTTAAGTCCTCTGTTGCCATCTTCGACTATCCACTAAGGGACGATTTAAGGAACAAATACCATTGTAACATGAATAAGCTTAGTCCATATCGTGCCTGCGTCAGCATCGTATTTGGAATGTTCAGATATTCAGTTTTGAAAGTGATTTTCGGTGAGTTTTGGAGGGAAGTTTGCAGTCTGTAACAGACCTCAATGCCCCCTACCCCCTCCACGTCAGAAAGACTTAGAACATGAAGTACTATGCTCTTACGCCAACTCAATGCAATTCCTTTCTACCTGTGATGAACTTAACGATGTTTCGGCACTGTTTGTAACATTAAATCTCCAATAGCTCATTAATAACTTATCTAGCTTGCTCAATGAACCACTGATCCTTGGCGTGCATTTATAACTTATTGTGAATACCCAGTCAACTATGATCCAATAATATGAATAGGACATTAACTCAATTTCCACACAGCAATTTCCAAATATGGCCGCGCTAAGTCAGCCATCACAAAAAAATGTTTTTTTTCTCAAAAGTATTTTCAGTTAGGAGGAAAGAAATACATCATTTTAAAGCTATGAAAATAAGCTTTCCAAAAACATATAACTTCTATACATAGAACTACAATATTTTATAAAAACGAAAATTGAAAAAAAAATTAACAAAAGTAACATTAAAATGGTCTAAAGTCAGTTTTCCACACAAATTTGGCCACTTCAAGGTCAATTACGAATTTTTTAATGACCTACAAAAATGTTCTTCATTTTATCAGCTTTCTTGGACATAAATTTGACCGAAAACTGATGAGGCACGAATATTTTTGGATTTTTTGAAATAATTGGATTAGCGATAATGAGTAATGTGTAAAGGTGATTTGCGACCCGTTGCTAACGGCAACGGAAGCGATCGCATTACGAATAATTAACATCTGTTTGCCAAAAACCACCCAAATCACCGATTTTTCGACGGAAAATTCATCCCAGAGGATAAAACTATTCACTGGACATGTAATAAAGGTAAATATGTGCGAGCGAAAGCGAAAACAAGCGAATATTTTGAGGGAAAACACAATTCTGTGAGATCAAAGGACCATGTGCTCCAGACACGCAATTGTATCGCTAAATAATTAATCTTACCTTTTCAGCCATTTTAACGCTTGAAATCCCATCCAATGAACCACAAATCCTTTTCTTTATCTATTCCGAAGCCTGTAGTGTAATTTTTTGGCTGAAAAACTTTAGAAGAACCGCTTCGCGAGAGCTCCGCGACGATTGAAAATTTGGTCATCGCATCGGCTCAAATTGCCTGAATTAGAATGCCGTCATGTAGGCGTAATGAAAGCTAGAAAGCCGAGATTTTCAGGGAAACTGGGAATATATCTCTCCAGTAAATACGCCAAATTTCAGCGCGATCGAAGAAAATGGCGGCGTTCTACGAATCCTACCGAAAATGATACGATTTCGAATCCGATTGAGGCCCCCCTGTGGAAATTGAGTTTTAATGAAGATTCCTCTCCCTTAGGCTTTTCCTTGTTAAAGTTGTCATTGTGCTGGGTTTTATTAATAAGTGAACTTTAGACCTCTCTCATTAGATAAAACGCGTTTTGTCGTGTAGCAATTGTTGCGTCAAATGCAAAAGAAAGGGCCCTGAATGCATAACGATTCAAGAAGCAATATTTCAGAAGGAATATTTGAAGCTCTTGTTCTTTCCCAAGCGCTAGTTCACCATTGTGCCAGCATTTCAGCTCACTTGGTTTTTTTGGCAACGCCATTTTGAATTTTGCAACTGCTGAACTCGATAGGAATTATTTGACATTATTTGTTTAATGATTAACCAAGTAAATCAGAATTGTCTTGCTCAGTGGTTGACTTGTTCAAACAAGGGGTCAGTATAAAGGGAGGACTGCGGACTGCGGACTGCGGATCCTTCTATAAACAGCACTCGACCAAGAGAAGAACAGTTATAGTCCATATCTTGATTTATGCGGACACACTACCGACTTCATCTTTAGCCTCTTACGCAGACGAAGATTGCCTGACGAGCCAAAACACTCTAAGTGAGTCTTGAATCCATCCGGTCATCCTGGCTTGAACTACGACAACAACAGTCAGAGTGCTTTAATATAAAAGATGGAAATATAAGAAGAGATGACGTTTATGCCTAAAATGTTTCCGTTCTTCCCCATATCAATTTTCCCACTCCCTCTAGTGTTTGACTTGATTTGCGTCAATTGTTGATTTCAGTTCTCAGTGTCCCTAATTAGTGCAGTCCTCAGTCCGCAGTCCGTGTTTTAAACTGACCGATAAATATTGGTCTGTTTTAATTGCATCCCAGAAAAGGGAATTTTCCCTCTGTCACTATTCAGTACTCTGTAGTTCCATAAATACGCCCGTCTAGAGTCAACCTTACTCAACCAATGTAAGTGGCCGTTACTAAACAGTTCCTGTTTCGAACCCCCTGTTCGGCTTATCCTTCAGTAAAAGGCTGAATGTGTTCGCAAAAAATGATTGATTATTACATCCACTCATACCTTAAATCTTGAAGCTGTTTACGCCAAAGCCAATTTCGTTATTGATAGAAACTAAAGCGGAAGTCATTTATGTTGCTTAAATTAGTCTTCGTTTCCCTCAACTAGCCTAATTGCAAATTCGTCCATATTAGAATTTACAGGAAGTTAAAACTTCCAGTCAGGTCTTTAAAAGGCTTGTTGCTAAGGAAACATCTTACCACCTCTTAAAATTAGGCTTCAGAGATAAGAAAAAAAAAAGACCTGTGAATGGTGTCGAAAGGCACGGTTCGATGTTAGCTGTAACCAGGCTTCCGCCGCCCCTGTGTGTTTTAACCCCTTCACTTGGATACGGTAATACTGCAGGTCATCCCCCACACGATCTTAAAAGTGAAGGTTGGCTAAATCTCGACAATGAGAACACCTCTCATGGTCTAAACATATAGATGAAATTAGTGTGAGGATATCTACAGCTATAGGCGCCCTTAAATGTATAAGACCATTCATCTAAGAAGAAAGCACTGCCCTCCAAATCTTAAGTTTTCATCATCCCTACTTTGATTATCGTAGCTCCGTTTGGGGCGATTGCAGCTGAAATTTAAGTGATAAACTCCAAAAGCTT
>NC_090889.1:18949514-18959514 GCF_036669925.1 Montipora capricornis
ATTGCTAAAGAAGTAGGGGATAAGGCTGGGGAAGGATCAGCCTATGGAAATCTGGGAGTTGCTTATTGCAATCTAGGTAATTTTAAAGCGGCTATTGAGTGCTACGAAAAACATCTTAGTATTGCTAAAGAAGTAGGGAATAGGGCTGGGGAGGGATCAGCCTATGGAAATCTGGGAGCTGTCTATCGCAAGCTAGGTAATTTTAAACAAGCTATTGATTACTTAGAAAAAAATCTTAGTATTGCTAAAGAAGTAGGGGATAAGGCTGGGGAAGGATCAGCCTATCGAAAAATGGGAGGTGCCTATCTTAGTCTAGGTACTTTTAAACAAGCCATTGATTACTACGAAAAACATCTTAGTATTGCTAAAGAAGTAGGGGATAGGGCTGGAGAAGGATCAGCTTATGGAAATCTGGGAGTTGCATATTGTAATCTAGGTAATTTTAAACAAGGTATTGAGTACTACGAAAAATGTCTTAGTATTGCTAAACAAGTAGGGAATAGGGCTGGGGAGGGATCAGCCTATGGAAATCTGGGAGTTGCCTATCGCAATCTAGGTAACTTTAAACAAGCTATTGATTACTTAGAAAAACATCTTAGTATTGCTAAAGAAGTAGGGGATAAGGCTGGGGAAGGATCAGCCTATGGAAATCTGGGAAGTGCTTATCTTAGTCTAGGTACTTTTAAACAAGCCATTGAGTACTACGAAAAACATCTTAGTATTGCTAAAGAAGTAGGGGATAGGGCTGGGGAGGGGTCAGCCTATGGAAATCTGGGAGTTGCTTATTGCAATCTAGGTAATTTTAAAGCGGCTATTGAGTGCTACGAAAAACATCTTAGTATTGCTAAAAAAGTAGGGGATAGGGCTGGGGAGGGATCAGCCTATGGAAATCTGGGAGCTGTCTATCGCAATTTAGGTAATTTTAAACAAGCTATTGATTACTTAGAAAAACATCTTAGTATTGCTAAAGAAGTAGGGGATAAGGCTGGGGAAGGATCAGCCTATGGAAAAATGGGAAGTGCCTATCTCAGTCTAGGTACTTTTAAACAAGCCATTGATTACTACGAAAAACATCTTAGTATTGCTAAAGAAGTAGGGGATAGGGCTGGGGAAGAATCAGCTTATGGAAATCTGGGAGTTGCATATTGTAATCTAGGTAATTTTAAACAAGGTATTGAGTACTACGAAAAATGTCTTAGTATTGCTAAAGAAGTAGGGAATAGGGCTAGGGAGGGAACAGCCTATGGAAATCTGGGAGCTGTCTATCGCAATCTAGGTAATTTTAAACAAGCTATTGATTACTTAGAAAAACATCTTAGTATTGCTAAAGAAGTAGGGGATAGGGCTGGGGAGGGAACAGCCTATGGAAATCTGGGAGCTGTCTATCGCAATCTAGGTAATTTTAAAGGAGCTGTTGAGTACTGCGGAAAACATCTTAGTATTGCTATAGAGGTAGGGGATAGGTCTGGGGAAGGATTAGCCTATGAAAATCTGGGAGTTGCTTATCGCAATCTAGGTAATCTTAAACAAGCCATTGAATGCAACGAAAAACATCTTAGCATTGCTAAACAAGTAGGGAATAGGGTTGGGGAGGGATTAGCCTATGGAAGTCTGGGAGTTGCCTATCTCAGTCTAGGTAATTTTAAACTAGCCATAGAGTACGACGAAAAACATCTTAGTATTGCTAAAGAAGTAGGGGATAGGAATGGGGAGGGATCAGCCTATGGAAATCTAGGAAATGCCTATCGCAATCTAGGTAATTTTAAACAAGCTATCGAGTACTTCAAAAAACATCTTAGTATTGCTAAAGAAGTAGGGAATTCGACTGGGGAGAGAGTAGCCTATGGAAATCTGGGGGCTGCCTATTGCAATCTAGGTAATTTTAAGCAAGCTATTGAGTACTTCAAAAAACATCTTAGTATTACGAAAGAAGTAGGGGATAGGGCTGGGGAGGGATCAGCCTATGGAAATCTGGGAGCTGCTTATTGCAATCTAGGTAATTTTAAAGGAGCTATTGAGTACTTTGAAAAACATCTTAGTATTGCTAAAGAGGTAGGGGATAGAGCTGGGGAGGGATCAGCCTATGGAAATCTGGGAAGTGCCTATACCAATCTAGGTAATTTTAAGGAATCCATAGAGTATCATGAACACAGCCTTGGTATTTTAAGGGAAATTGGAGACTTTCTTGGAGAGGGAATCGCGTGGTATTCGCTAGGTCATGATCATGAATTGTCGGGTTCTTTGAGTAATGCACTTAGTTGTTATCGTTTAAGTATAAAACATTTTGCTGAAATAAGACATACTCTGAAGTCAGAAGATGAATGGAAAATAAGTTTTCGTGATTCTTATCCCGTGTCATACACTGCTCTGTGGAGGACACTTTTGAAGAATGGAGAGATTGAAGAAGCTTTGTATGCTGCTGAGAAAGGTCGAGCACAGGCTTTGATTGATATTTTGAAAGAACAATACGGCATTGACCCTCAGTCATTTTTTGCACTTGCTCCGAAGAAAACTCTTTCAGCTGCATTAGAGCTTTTACCTTCACAAGCAGTTTTTGTGGCACTTGACAAGAACAAGATCACGTTTTGGGTGCTAAGAAAAGACGGCAAGGTCAGCTTTCGACAAAACGAAATCGCGAATGGAAGTGCTGACTTGTTGATGGAAACTATTTTGAAAGGGATCGGCGCAGGGGATGTTGTCAGATGCGAGAACCGTTCTTTGGATCCACTACACAGTGACCTGTCTTGCAGCAGAAAACCTATCAGAGAGAAAACAGTTTTACCAACTTTATCCTCCGTTAACTCTTTACAACCGCTGTATGATGTCTTACTCGGTCCAATTGCAGACCTGCTCCAGGGAGATGAGTTAATCGTTGTTCCCGATGGACCATTTTGCTTGGCTCCATATTCTGCATTGAGTGAATCTATCAGGATCCGCACCGTCCCCTCGTTGACCGCCCTTAATGTGATCGTTGGTGCACCTGAGGACTTCCACAGTAAGACTGGAGCACTGCTTGTAGGTGATCCATGGTTGAAGGAAATTACTAACAAGAAAGGGGAGCCCATTTTGGAACAGCTTCAGTTCGCAAAAAAAGAAGTAGAGATGATTGGAGAACTTCTGCAGACAACACCGCTGACTGGAAAAAGTGCCACGAAAGCTGAGGTGCTAAAAAGTATGAAATCAGTTGCTTTAGTTCACATTGCAGCACATGGATGCAAAAAAACGGGAGAAATTGCTTTAGCCCCAAATACCGAACGGAAATCGCCAATTCCCAAAGAGGAAGACTTCACTTTGAAAATGTCGGATGTTCAGACAATTTCTCTTCGAGCAAGACTAGTTGTGCTGAGCTGTTGTCACAGTGGCCGTGGAGAAGTGAAGTCTGAGGGAGTGGTGGGGATTGCAAGGGCTTTCCTGTGTGCTGGAGCTCGGTCTGTTTTGGTGTCACTCTGGGCAATTGATGACGAGGCAACGTTGCTGTTCATGAGGAGCTTCTACCAGGAGCTGCTCCACGGAAAAAGCGCAAGTGCAGCTCTTCAACAAGCAATGAAATCTTTGCGAGAGTCAAGGCAGTATTGCGCTATAAAGCACTGGGCGCCATTTGTGCTGATTGGCGATGATGTCATGCTGGAATTTCCAAAAAAATGGTATGTTAAGTTCGAGTTTAACTCAGAAAACAAGAGTACTTTCAAATTGGAAAACTTACAATATAAATCAAATAGGCCTACGATGGCATGATAACGAGATGCTAGCTTCATAATGTAAACAATTCAAAGTTTCCTATAACACGCTTTTGTCACGAACGTAATTTCCATATGCCTATTACGCATGCACAGAAGCATAACTGACACATTTCACATTGGTGGACAAACTATTTTCGTTCAGCCTTTTCTGGCTTTTTGTTAACGGGTGAAGATGGCTCATTTATCACCTCACAATGTATCTTTTGTTTCTCCCATAGATCTCTGAACTTCATCTTTTGTAAGGAATTCTAAGACAGCATCGTCCTGCACGTAGCCATTCGCATCGGCGCATTGTGTGTGCTCGAAAGGACCAGCTATAGTTGGAACTGTTTTTCATTTTTTTGTTCTTCCAGAATCGATGTCAAATATGCAAGAAGACTACCTGGCAGAGCCTGACGCTTCAGTGATTGCCGAACTTTAAAAAAAAATGTAGAACGGGTTAACAAGCATGGTTATGCCAGTAGAACAAGCTCCAAAGGTTTAGTAGAAGTTGACTTCGTTACCTAACCAACAGACTGAGACTATTGTAAAGTGAAATATAATTATGATAGAAAGCTTAGATCTTTAGTAAAGTGCTAGTTTTACCCATTATTTCGATACTACGTTTCTCATATAACTTCAAAAGGCACTTTTGCTCCAATGGCGATCAAGATCAAAGTGCTATAGTTGAGTTGCTAAAACTCATATTTGATTTATTTCTTTGAAACTGTTTTTGTCAAGGAGTGTAAGCCAGTTTCGAAAGAAAATATAAACAACACTTCTTCTGATGACCCTTAACATCAGGCTTTTACCACGATAAAGAAAAGAGACACATCTGCAACATTCAAAGATCACAAAATAGAAAGGAAACGCTGGATGAATTTTTTTTTTATTTTTCTCCTGCATAACAAAAGAATGAAACCATCAGCAATAAAGAAGACGTTTTTCTTTTCTTAAAAAAATTGTTGCTTTATAGGGCCTACTCCCTCGGGTTATCGGTGGTGTTTTTTAGCAAAGTGAAAGAATGAGTTTGCGTTCCGCCGAAAGTAGTTCCATTCCTGGAATAATCTTTGGGAAACCAACAAATCTGCAGCAAAGTTAGGAAAAAAAAAATCTCTGGAGCAGATTCATAGCCACCTTCACAACTGGAAAATTATATCTTTGCAGAGATTTTTATCTCAGCCTGCTACGCACTCTTCACCAGTAATACACAAGGGAGTAGTATACAAAGTGGGGGTTCTACGGTTGGTGGAGTTGTGGAGCTGTGGAGCCCTGAAGCTCCAAAACCCCAACCCTATCCCCAACCCTAAACCCCAGAAGCAAACCCTAAACCCTAACCCTAACCCTAACCCTTTACCCAAACGTTTTTAAAAAACTATTTTTTCAAGTTTTTACCTCTTCTTACATGATGTTACTGCTGTCGAGTAGTCCAACGCTATTGTGATTTGAATATTTAATAACTTTAACGGGACCGATACACTTGATTACACACATACTAAGAGTTCATATTATCTTCCATGAGAATTTTTACCACAATTGCTCGTAATCTCGCAATCTGATCGGCTAATTATTTTCTATGAGAATATTTAATAACCTAGACAGGATCGTCACAATTGATTGCACATATACAAACTGATATATTTAAAATATATTGAACAATCCGGGAGAAAAGACCACAATAGTTTATTGTGCTGACAGTTTGTTCTTTAATGATATACATAACGACAATAGTTTATTGTGCTGTCCCAGTTGTTCAAACGATAGATAGCGCTACCCGCGGGATAAATCACTATTCACTGGATAACTCAATTGGTTTTGCTCGTGTTTATCCGCTGGATAGTGATTTATAAGCTGGATAGCGCAATCCATCGTTTGGACAACTGGCACCTGACAGTTCGTTCTTTATTAATGACATACGTGAAAAAATCCTCAGTTCTGATTGGCTGAAAAAAATAGTGCAGTTCTCGTGTAACTGACACTGGTGCAAAAGCAAAAAACGAGTGTAACACGGGTGGTAATTACAAATCTTAGTTTACAATTGAATGACTTTTGAACCTTGTAAAGGTTTGAATTTGACAAACGTTGTCATCTGTTTCAACCAATCAGCTGAATGAGCTTCATCGAAAATTAAAGCGCGCGCTGTCAAAACTTCACTTTTCCTGATTTTCTGTCTTCCTATAATTTACGGATATTATTAATAAGTAACCCCAAAATTTCAGGAGTTATAGCCCTTTTCACAGTTAGTTTTTCTCATTTGCATTACAATGTAATCTAATGTAAATGCGAGGTAATTTCGGGTTAAAACTACAAATAGCCCGAAATTGTCTCACATACATACGAGATTATAATGTAATGCCAATGAGAAAACCTAACCATGAAAAGGGCTATTTGGCATAAACAAGCATTTGTCATTTTTCGCCCTACGGGCTTGAGCAATTCTTTTTTGTCCGAAAAATTTACTCGTGCTTTGTAGGGAGCTTTAGCACGTGACGTTTTGATGATTGGTACGATTTGTTTTAGTTTGGATGCGGTGAAAGTCGGGGTCAACGTGTGTCTTACACGCCTCCAGGTTTCGTCACGCGCGATAAAGATAGCTGCATCTAACGGAGGATTAAATCTTACCAAAGGCGGACGATTCGTAAACTTCCAAAACTCCTTCACCATTATTTGTTTGAGAATCTCGGGGTCAGTTACCACAATCAAGGGAGATCTCCCCATGGAAATCTTATAGACGCGGCCGTATTTGTAGAAGTAGTTTAACAGCATTTTGTGAAGGCCCCCGTATCTGAAGACATCGGGCAGACTTCCAACCCAAGGCCATACTATGGGACCTGGGAGAGGCGAGCTGCCGAGAAGCGAGCTATAGGGCTGGATACCTAGCCAGTACACAAGCCCTAACAAACCAACTAAAACTGTGGAGGACATGCAGTAGCTCTGCCATGTCTAACTGCGTGGATTCTTGCACGAAATGAAAAACAAACGTTTGTGACGTAGATTAAGTATCATTGAAAGTTTTATTTGTTTACCCCCCGCTACATATTACTGTACAATGTTAATCACAGTTTTTCGTAAAAAAAAGAAAAAACAACTTAGCAATTTGACAATGAGGGTGAAATTGAATAAATATGAAGTTGAAATATAACAATGCTCTCTATTTTGGCTGAAAAAGTTTACAAGTCATAGTCAAAATGACAAGTCATAGTCAAAATGACAAGAATTGTCTTATTGAAAAGCATGTCACTTGAATACAACGTCAATCTTTACCTCCCAGGATAACCGTAACGACCTGAATTTCCTGCAAGGTCTCTTTTGGGGCTTTGCATAAACCTCTTTTTGTCCTATTGTTTTCACAACTCTTAATTACTTTGTTACGGTACTGTAGATAAATCAAAGGTGATTAAAGGTCATGACGCAGCAATTATAACGGATCTCGTAGTTGGTTTAGAAAACACAAAAAAAAGAGACAATCGTAAACACAATAGAGCTGAATCCTGTACCCAACGAAATTGGAGCCTGCAAATAGATACGTGATATATGGTGATGAAGACCATTCCCGAATTCAATGTTGTTATACGGGCTATATAAATGCCATTGTTGTTATTATCATCATTATTCCTCTCCAAGTGAGTCTAAGTGCGAAGTTTTTTCTTATGAAGATTAGTAGCGTGCGAAAACGGGTTTTCGCAGGCTAGAAAATTAGTTCTAAGTCACTAATTACCATCTCGAAAAATATGCACTTAGACTCGCTGGGAAATGGCCTTTTAATTGTTTTCACTCACGTGATCAGTAACCTTATTTTTCCATCGCAACAAAAGAAAACGTTTGCATGATAATAGAGCTCTTATTATTTTGCATGAATGATGAAAATAGCCACTGGCAATAGCACTGCTTTTGGAGACTCATCATCCTCAAGTGAAGCTATGATCTTCGCAGTTAAGTACACAATTTATACAATTGCGTAGAGAAGCCTAAAAAATTCAGGACTTCAACGGGGTTTGAACCCGTGACCTCCCGATTCCGGTGCGACGCTCTAACCAACTGAACTATGAAGCCACTGACGTTGGGAGCTGGTCATTTGTGCGTTCTAATGGTCCCGTGAGGAATGAATCAATGATGAAATGGTATATGAAATGAATCATATATGAACTGTGGATATGAAATCAAGTGAAGCTATGATCTTCGCAGTTATGAGAGCAATTTTTGCAATTGCGTAGAGAAGCCTGAAATTGCTCTCATATATTACAACTGCGAAGATCATAGCTTCACTTGATTTCATATCCGCAGTTCATATATGATTCATTTCATATACCATTTCATCATTGATTCATTCCTCACGGGACCATTAGAACCCACAAATGACCAGCTCATAACGTCAGTGGCTTCATAGCTCAGTTGGTTAGAGCGTCGCACCGGAATCACGAGGTCACGGGTTCAAACCCCGTTGCAGTCCTGAAGTTTTCAGGCTTCTCTATGCAATTGCAAAAATTGCTCTCATAACTGCGAAGATCATAGCTTCACTTGATTATTTTGCATGCCGTCTATTTTCGCAGTTCATGCATATTTAATAATCCTAGCAGTCGGAAGACTACCGTACACAGGATGTAAACTTCGCACAGAATATAATAAGTATATGGTCGTGGAACCCTGATGTGCAAACGTGTAATGCCATTTGCTGGAAATATGAGAGATCTGGCATCGCGTTAATTACCGGAAAACGGCAAATTTTCGTTAAAAAAAATCAAGGAAAGTTTGTTTAATTTGTACGTTGTATTTTGCCTGTTAACTGTCATGGCGGTCACAGAGAGGTCTAGGAACAGTCTTTATGGAGCTGGGTCTCGGAACTGCTAACAAACAGTGAAGCAGATGAATTAAAGATCATAATTTAAAAAATAAATAAAATTTTGCCAATCGGATGTTTTGAACCGGAGAACATCGCATGAGTGCGGTTTCAAAATGAAATGATAAAGGCTCGGTTGTGAAGTGATCACTTCTACTTGAATCAACAAAAAAGCCATACATCGAAGTTTTGGTCTTTGCAGGAAAGTCTCAAGCGGCCTCAGTCCTGCTGTATTGACCTAGCCAATCAATACGGTCAATACGACAAGGCCCTACATGGTAATTTTACCTTAAAAGACCCCACTCTCGGTTAATAAGTACATCATGATCACTCTATTTGGCAACCGGTCGTTTCGCCAACAAGTCGATTCGCTCACATATGTGAAGTTGATTCGCCTACAGGTATGAGGTCGTTTCGCCATCGCGTAACAGACCGGACGATTCACTTAAAAATGACTAAAATAAAACGAACAAATCTTGTACATTCAACTCGCTACAGGGTATAGGCGACTTGACTTCAGTCTATGCAAAACGATCGACATCTTTTTATTTATTTCTTAGGCCGACCACTAGTGCGCTGCAAATTAGGTTGAGTGTGTACATCCCGCAAATTACATGAAATTTAAAGCAAAGAAAATCGAATGTTTCTTGATGAGGAGAGGGAAACCCGGTGTAACACGTGAAAATATCGCAGCGCAGATAAGAAAACCAACAAAAGTCAACCAGCCTGGAAGTAAGACTAAGCCCACATCGGTGGAAGACGAGTTGTATCACAGTTGCGCCAATCCCGATGTGTAACAACCTGCGCATCGGAAATCTGAAAGCAGCACAATCGGACGCATTCTGGGTCAAATGTATTCCACACTATCGTAAAAGCCACTTTACGGAGGGCGTTCTGCAGTCGAGCAAAACCGTCTTCAAAGTCAAACTCCAAGAACTGAGTAAAAATCGGCCAAGAATTTGAGTACCAGGGGCCCGTTTCTCGAAAGTGACGAAATTTGTGGGGCTCCTTTAGGGGTTCACAATTCCCACTGTACCTTGGGAAAGCAGACATTTTTGGTGACTTAACAGCCAACAAACTCCAGAATCATGTTAGAAGAAAAGCCTATCAAAACAAGCGAACTGGCAGTTTTGTAAGTCGAGAAATGGGCCTCTGTTCTCTGAGAACTACAACCTTGAAAACAATGAAATGAGAAAGTAGTTCAACTCCTGGATGCCCCCGGGGGGGAAGTTACGGAGTTGACGTCACAAACTACTTTGTATTGCTTTGTCTTTTTCCTTTAATGATGTTCTGGGTCAACTTCAACTTTTCGCAGCCAAAGACTGGTGTATAAACCAGTTGACTTGCATGTGCATACGTTTGATAGATAATCTTTCCTGAATTACAAAGCGATGCAAAGCACCTCAAAGAAACCGCTACATTACAAAACTGGAGTCTGTCATCT
>NC_090889.1:18964514-18967014 GCF_036669925.1 Montipora capricornis
TGGACGAAAGATGTCACGCGCAAGAAGAAAAACAAGAAGAGGAAGAAGATGGTCGATAATGGTGGTGATGATCAAGAATATAGGAGGATAAAGATATTCATGCGAAATAACCAAATCCACGGCTACAACATAAGGCACGCAAACTCCTTTCACCTTCCCTTTAGTAGAACAAATATTCGACAGTTTTCTGTTTTTGACAGTTTTGTTTTTGTTTTTGCTCGAAAGGGTTTCAACACTTAGAAGACTCTCTGTTTAACCCGAACAACGCTACAACACTGTATCACGTAACAGCAATGTTATGGTACGATATGAAACACCGATTACTTCCAAACAAGATGTGATCATTATTGTGATGTAATAAGTTACCTTGGCAACGGGAAAGGCCAGAAAAAATACCCTATATTTTGGATTTAGTTGCTCATATCTCATAAACGAACAGAAAGTTTCACCATGCCCTCATGATTACTTTTCAGAAATAAAAAATGGGGGTCACCGAGTTCGTTTTTGAGATATAAGCAACTAAAGACAAAATAAAGGGTGTTTTTACAGGGCTTGCCCGTTGCCACGGTGACATATTACGTCACAATAATGACTGTATCTTGTTCAGCAATAATTCGTGTTTCATTTGGTACCACAATATTGCTAATACATGATACATGTACAACGTTGTGGTGCCGATCCTAATAAGATAAGAGCGAAAGAGTGAGTTGAAACTGGTTCGAGCCTCCTTAAGTTTTATATGAGGGAACCTAAGCTCACAAGCCTTAATGGTTTTTATTAGGTTTACGTGTCATTTAAGTCATTTTTTCTTCTTACTGTCATCTATTTTTAATCTCTACTAACCTCGCTGGACAGTACTTTTTGTTTCTCGTCTTCTTCTGACTTGCCCAATACTCTATAAGAGGATCTTTTCATTTGAGTGCGTTTGATGAGACGATCTTTGTCCGATAAAATCTATAATTTGAACAAAACGGAAACGACAGATAATCCACACCGTTCTAAGACGCAAATACGTTTGACATGGCGTCGTCATTAATTAAGAAAAATCCTTTTTTCACTTACATGGTTTATCTGAGCCAAGGCCGATCTGTCAAAGGAACTAAAAGACTGCAAAGAAAACAACGAAGTTATCGTTAAAATTAATGGCTTTTTTTACTTTTGAAAGTGATTTCGACGATATGGTTTTCACTTTCGAGTTTCGCATGCATCTAACTAACTGTGCGCCATGACTTTTGACCATTTTACTCGGGCACGACTCGAGAACGTTTGTCGTAAAGGTCCTATGTCTGATTTACACGGTACGATTTGTGGTGAAGTCGTGGCGTAAGCAACATGTAGTCGTATGCGAAATGCGTAAGTTAAAATCGTACCGTTCTAAATCTCCCACAATTAAGTTTGTCTTACTTTACCGCAGACTTCCCCCATGAAAATAAAAAGTTCCCTACGAGGAGGGTTGAATGCGTAGCCATGCAACGGTACCCGAAGTAAACTAGGTGGGACATTCCGTCAAGACACAAGTCTAACACAGTTTGAGACCGTGAGAAAAGATTATCCGTTAACCAGACTGAAACTCCTTCGTTGTCGATATTTTAATTTTAAATGAAATAGTCGGGTACTTGAAACTCACTCATATTTTTTTGGTTAAAATTCTTAGATCATTTCACGCAATCTATGCAATTGTCCCCTCCTATACCGATCCCCACCCCCCAAACATTGAATTTTCTTTGCTGTATGTCACAAACTGCAATCTTGGACAGAATAAAATGGAACAGCAAACCCCCTTCCCCCCAAATCAAGGATGAAGCCGCGCAAAAGCCAAAACGCGCCACTTTCCCATCCTTGATTTAGGGGGGATGGGGGGGGGTACAAATTTCCCATCTATTTTGTCCAAGATTGTGGCTGATTAATTGTTTGCTTTTAACAGCTTTGTAGGATGGGGAAGGAGGGACAGTGAACAGTCCACCCAGTTATGGCGACACGAGTTCTCCTCGCTCAATACCCTAGTTTCGAATTGTGCCGCAACAAAAGAACATAGTCGAGGTTAAGGGGAATAATTTGCATTTTCCTTTGTTTTGAACAAAACAAAATGCTAATTATTCCCCTGAACCTCGACTCTGTTCTTTTGTTGCTGCACAATTCGAAACTGGTCCATTGACATACAACTGTAAGCGATATTTTTTCCGTGTTTTTGTAACGTTTTTGTCGACTGCCCCAAGGGTTTTTGTCCCCCATTGTACTCTGATACAAGAATACTAAAGCTCTTTCAGTACAGATTTTTGAAATCACCAGCAACACTGAGCATTCACGAGCTTTATTCACGAACACAGAAAAGTCCAGAGCTGTACCGTTAAGTACTAGACAGTGAAAGATCTCTCTCTGTCTCTGCCTCTCTTACAGTACCTTGCTGTTAATTTTTCCTGTGGCTAAACGCGTTTTCTCGCTCCATTTCGCGATCGTTGCATCTCTGTACGTTTTGAAAGCCGCGTGTCGCTTAGAAATG
>NC_090889.1:18969514-18972014 GCF_036669925.1 Montipora capricornis
TAAAGAGAAGAACAGAACCATACAATGTAGTTTTTAAAAGAATGTCAATTGCCTGGAGTAATTTCGGAGTCCATGAGGAAATGTAAAAAGTCAAGGTAAAAAAAATTAAAGCTTCACATTAAAGCTGAGCTCAATTCATTGATCAGTTTTTCACTCACAGCTGCAGAGGAACAGGACAAAATAAATTGGAGAGAAAAACAAGGAGAGTGGAAGATTCAAATTCTTTGATTGGCTGATTGCCAGTTTTTTTTTGTCCCACTTTATCTTTGTATCCCCTTCCAAAGCAGCACCTGTTCCCAGTCTAACTCACTGAGGTCAAAAATTAAAGTGGAAAAAAACACTGTCTTAAGACTGAAAAAATCAAGCCAAGTACATGTATGATGTGTAGCGAATAACGTTCAAGGTTATCTTTTTCATTTAGCAACAAAATCAAGAGGAAAAGCACACTTGTAAATGAGTTTGTATAAATTGGGCCATTCTGTATTGAGCAACCACAATGATGATAAATAGTCTCTTGGAGAAACAATAATAAGCAGAGAAAGATTATTTCATGTACCTTGCTTGTAAACCTCTTTCAAGTTCTTGTCACCACAGGTACTAAATTCAGTCATTTGCTGTGGCTGTGGCAGTTTGTTGGCAACAATTAGAGCTTTTTGCAATCTGATCCGCATCTCAAGAAAACTATCCCACAAACCTGCAACAATTACGTGACAACAGAAAGATAATTTACATTTTGTTGTTTACAAGCAGAAAAGTTGCAAATTGTGATCCCTTATGAATATTCATTTTTAAAATCAAATTCTGAGGGTACAGTATACATGTATGTTTCACTGAAATGTCAATTTCAGATTATTAAAGTGGGGTGTGTGAGAAACAGAGTGATTGTAGATACTTTCCCTATAAACAAAGGATTATTCACTACTTATGTAATTCAGTTTAAGTCACGTGATAGAACTTCCAACAATCCGTGTTTTTGCACTCTTAACCTAATTTATTAACTGTGCCAGTCAAGCTGACAGAGCGCCACAACAGCTTGCGCCAATTTCAATGGCCCCTTTTTTACCCTCCCAACCATGATACACAACAGAAGACAGACCACAACACCAGGAACTACATGCCCTACTCTTAGCAACAAGCGTGCATGTTCTTTTACGTCCCACAGGATTATGAACATTGAAGGGCTGGAAGAAGGGGCCTACAGTTTATCGTCCTTATCCGAGAAGACTAGAGAGTCTAACCATTTGCAGATTTAATTACAAAGACAGCACTTTCTCTTCAATTATTTAAAGACCCTGAGTGTTGGTCTGGCCGGAGTTGAACTCACACCCTCCCATGTGACAGCCCAGTGCTCAACCAACCGAGCCACCGTTGCATGGTGGTATTGACACAGGGTAGCAGCCAAAGGTGCATTCTTTCACATTCCCTCTATTAGTGCTCTGTTTTAGGTTATTCAAATGGACAATATTTAAGTACTGTAGTTTTACTATAATATAATATAGACCTTCCTACGGGGTAGCCAGGTCACCTTTTGCAACTTTTTGGTGCATACCACGCTAAATACATTGTAAATTTTGCTAGGATCACGTTCTTTGTTGACTTAAGCCCCTTGGAAGACTTCAAAACTGGGCAAAATTCACAGGTTCAAAGTTTCAATACACATGTAGATGCCAGTTACTGGAATGCCAGTTGCCAGTTGCTGTCAGCCACACCTACCAGAAACCTTCCACTTTTTGCAAAGGCTAAAAAATTAATCATGTACTGCAAGTGACCTTTTACACAAAACACATGCACAGTATAAGTTTTTGCCCTGTACTTAATAAAAATCTCTGATCATAATGTGCTCCAGTGCAACTTACTGTACATTTTACCCAACTTTTTAATTCATTTGTCCTTCAAGAGTATATTATTACTATCGATCACTTCAAAGGACCCCCTTCAACCGACAGGCATAATTGCGAGCCGCAGAACAATTTTCATATAATTATGAAAATCCCACCAAGCTGAAATTCACTCAATCAGATCGGCACGATAAGCAAAGCGAATTTCCATAACAAAAACAAAATGTTGAAAAGCCTGTCAGTTGAAGTTGGCCCTTTAAGCAGAGTTTACTTACTTAGTTGGTTCTTGGCAGCTTTTCCTTTTTCGATGTCCTCTGCTAAACTTGCAGCGGAAAAACTTTGAATACCATTGTCATCTGCACCTTCATCATTCTCCACGACATCATCATCATCAATATCATTTATATTTTCATCATCATCGTCATCATCATCATAATTAGCATCATCCTCACTGCTTTCTGTGCTAAGGTCATGAACTCCGTTCCCTTGAATGTCTTCACTACCAATACTATCCTCTTCATCACTGAAGTCATTCCCGAGGTCGTTATCTTCATCATCATTATCATCATCAATGTCATCATCACCATCACCTCTTGAAACTTCCTTTCCATTTTGTACATCATCTGTCACAATAAAACCCAGACAAAAATAATATTAAATTG
>NC_090889.1:18979514-19037014 GCF_036669925.1 Montipora capricornis
TAATCATTTTGTGAACAATCATATAGTTGTCAAATAGTACATTTATACTTGAGTTTTCTAATAACATTGACTTATTGCTGACAGGGAAGACAAAGAGAATGTAAATGGGGGATATTGGAAAATGAGATGCGACAAACAAAACACAGTGAGTTGAATTTTTATGGATCTTGCCTTTGAAGGGCAGATAGATTGTCCAATAATAATTCCTTATTTTAAATTTACAAAATTAATGATTGAACAACATTATGCACGCTAATTTACTTTCTTGAAGTTAAGACTAAAATGTTATTTGGCTCTAAACATTAAACCTCAGCTCATCTGTCAGCACTCCTTGTTCATTTCCACACAGTCAGGAAAATACCACATCTAAGTTGGTATTTAATTTTAGTCAGTATAATTTCTGTTTTTTGCCTGAATTCCTACATTTAGGTAGGACTCACAATTTGTTGATAGGGCTAAAGTTCAGATCACGTTCCACTTGTCACTCATTCTAGGCCACTGTTTTACCTAGTATACTAGTTAAAACAGCCCAAAACATTCAAATTGGATAACCTTAGGCTTAAGCATCGTTATTAGGCCTACAGTATTGAGGCCTAACTTTAGCATTAGCAAAGGTTTCAAGGCTGCTGCCTAAGAAAAATTTCCATGAGCCCTTCGGGCTTCCAACATTTATAAACGTTAGTAGCCCCACTCATTTTTTCAAGAGCCCAGACCTACCTTACTTGAGTTTCGAATGAGGACACGAGAACCAAAAAGTATTGCTTACCTGTTGTGAGAGCTCCATTATTGCTGTCACCAGGCAAAAAACCAAGTACAAAATAGTCAGCAACTAACGCAGAAAAAAGGACATTTGCATGTGCAGCATGTTGAAATTTTTGTATGTACAAATTAGTGCAGACATCACCAAAACAAGTAATATTTTCTTTCAGCATTTAATTCAAGGTTAAGAAATCACACTACAGATAATATTATATCATATGTTTTACTCAAGTCTCTTGACAAGAAAGTGAGAATGAATCACCTTGTGATAAGTTAGGCGCCTGTTCGGGCTACTTGTTCAGAAATTTGGTCGCCCACACGCGCACGTAAGGTGCCTCAGGCAACCGGGCGACCATTACGCAGCAGCCTTCGGTTTTGTAATGATCAGTGACCTGTACTTTAGACCCATCCAACCAGGACATGTTGCTGCAAATCAATTGCTTCTGTGCCCTCCTTGTAGTGATAGTTGTTGACAATGCTTATAAAAAACTGGCAAAAGTAATTGTAAAAGCAATTTCTCATGCTGGGTTGCCAAGATGCATATACTACTGCAAAGTGCAGCATTTTCTTTATTAACACAACACAACTATCATTGCAAATTAACTTCGCAACTGTATACTGGCCTACAACTGGCTTTAAAATGTCAATATGAAACACTGTCCGCTATGTCCATATCTACCACTATGCCGGGTGGGTGGGAGGGAGCTTGCACTTAAAGGCGGCAAAAGACAAAAACTGCATACGCTAAGTGCACGTGTCTCAAAGCCAGACATGCACCACGACCCAGGCTCCCCAGCATGAGAAATCTGTTTCCCGCTTCTTTCATGCTTCAGCCAGCGGGAAACTCTAATTCTGTAAATTTCTACAGGATAAAGCATGGAAGGAGTTGCTTTTGGCAGCCATTGGTGAACAATTTGTTGGTAGCGTAAGGGAAGGTGAGAAGTCAATCAAATAAACTGGCTGTGCTTCTTAAAAGTGATGTTGTTGTTGTTAGTGCTTACACTGCACTGCATACCACACCAGTAAATAGAGCTTTCCATACATTAATTCTGAGTGTCTAGCTTGAATGTGAGTATTCATTATTCATCTCGAAGCAAATGGACAAAAAAATGTGCTGGCTTCCTGTTTCACTTTGGTTACTGAGGAGCAAATTTTATCAACTGAAGAAACTCGGCTTATTATTGAACTTGTGTGGTATATTATACTATTCACCTCAGTGTTGGTAAAAGTGGTAGATATTTTACTGACAGAACCACTTTGGATAACTTTTGAAATATTTTGTTATCATTTTGCCTGACTTTTTGGCTAATTGGTGTACTTTCTTCAGATGATGAAGTGTGTGGAATCAGTGTTAGTGTGCGTGAAAGAGATGACATCATTCAAATCTGGAATTCAAATGCGAAAGCAGTTGACGATGCAACAGTAAGATGTTTGCTAATTTTATTACTAATCTTACTTTGTACTCCAGCCTAGCCCTGACACCAGAGGCAAAGGTTCAAATATCATGTAAGGATGTTATGCATGTGGTCTGGTCACAAATCTGCATTTGTCAGCTATCTTGTGACATAATACTTAGTGTAAAGGCATTGTCTTTGATGTTTTACATGTCAGCTGTCTTGAAGCTGAGTGACTCTCTTCTCTTTTGGATGACAGGTATTGGACAAAGTGAGAGATCTCTTAACGGACATTGATGTTTTTGATGACTTTTACAAGCGTAAGTACTACCAGCTGTTAGCAAAGTCATAAACACAATTATTTCAATGCTACTCTTGTGCAGATCATTGATTTTTGAGTATCGTCTTGATGATCTTGTCAGGAATTTTCCAAAATCCCTTTTCAACCTCTTGAGGATATGAAACCTATCCTTGAAGCTGTAGTTAGTCTTCAAGGGTCTTCAAGGGTCTTCAAGGATCGTTTGTGTGGCACGCCAAGATACTTGCAGTGCACTTATTTTTGACAGGAACTTTCAAAAATTCTTACTTCCTTTCATTTACAACTGAAGGTCCTTGAAAACTTTAAAAAGTTTTGTCTTTCAAACATCTTGAACCTCAGCAATGCCAAGTTTCTCAAATGATTTAACTATAAGTGCTTATGGAGTTTACTACAGATAGCAGCTACAATCCTAAACAAATTACATTGGGACACTACAGTGTAAACGCGTGCCATTCTCTCTCTTTTATTTTTTAGTAACCATCTTATTCATCTTCCACTTCCCCCCCCCCCCCCCCCCCAGTCAATAGGGAGCTTTAGCAACGACAACGGCGACGTCAACGAGAACGTCACAAATTTGCATATTTAGTGGCCAAAGACAGTAGCTTTGCACGCTCTGCACGTGCGTTTTTCATTTTTGTCTATTTCTTTGACGTCGTCAGCAAAACAACAGGGAGCTTAAGGTCTACGACGACGACGTCGACGAAAACGCCAGAAAACAATGATATCATTGGTTAAAAGAGCATAAATAATCGTGCTGCACGTGCGGCACGGATTTCAGCTCATATTTTTGCGGTTCTCTGCATGACGACGACGAGAAATCACTAAATTTTAGGTGTTGACGACAACGTGAGCATGCAACAGAGAATCTTTCATTCTCTATTTTCAGTCTGAAACCGCTCGTACCAATTTATTTTTAGGATACTTCGCCCACATTGTACGACATGAACGAGATGGAATAATCGCGAAAGACTTTTACTAGAGCAAAGTTCTATTTTGAGGTGACGTTTTCGTCGATGTCGCCGTCGTAGATCTTAAGCTCCCTAACAACGTGAAATGACCAACTTAAGGCCGGGACAAACTAGGCGACAAGTCGCAGCGACAGGTCTCTGCGAGAAGTTGCTCCGTGTGTACTTCTTGCAAAACAAGTCGCTGCGACACGAAGCCTGTTCGGTGCAAACGCAGTGATCTTGTATGAAGGGGAATGTGAACTAGTGTTCTAATTAAATATGGCTGACCATATGACGCTCTCTCATTGGTTCATTTATACATTGTCGCAGCGACTTGTTGCTGGAAGTGTACACACGGTGCGACATCGCTGCTTTCGCTAATTTTGTCGCTGCAACTAGTCGCACGAATTCAAACTGGTTTGAATTCGTGCGACAGATCGCGGCGACAAAATTCTGCCGCAGCGACAATGATTTTCATAAAAATTAACCGTGTCACACGAGGTGAATTGTTGTAGCGACATGTCCCCGCGACGTGTCGCAGCGACTTATCGCTTAGTGTGTCCCGGCCTTAAGCTTTTATGAAGGACGTCAGCATTTGAAGATAAATTTTCATTTTCTCCCCTACAAAAAGCGCCGCTCATAACGTTTTTATTCCTGAGGGACTGCCATATCTCTCTCGCGTTAAAAAACTTGGAATAGTCGTGAAGTGATTACAATAATGAGAATTTATGTTTTGTGATGACCTTCTCGTTGCCGTTTCCGTCGTCGTTGCTAAAGCTCCCTAATGTTGGCCTCAAACGAGGTCATGTCATAAGAAGTACTTGAGTATGCTGAGAACGACATTGACTGGGGGGTGGGGGGGAAGAGAGTATGGATTAAGGCCAGTTTTGCCGTGAAATATGTTTTGCATTGCATAATTGCCTAAAAAAAAGGTTGAAGTGTCCCAATCAATTTGTCTAGGATTGTACATGTAGTTCTGCACATATACATATCCTCATTTTGGTCTTAAGTACATGCTACACATATATCCCTTACCTCTTCTGTTAGACTTACCTCCTTTGGGTAATTTAAAAAAAAGCAATCAGGTGATTATGTAGTTTCATAAAATGTTTGTTTGTTCATATTTCCAGCACATCAAGCTCATGAAGCATTTGAGGGAACCCGACCGCGACCAACTAAGCCTCCAGGTTTTCCATTTGCCAAGGAGTAATTTTTCCGGCTCTATGCTGTCTGTCAGACTGGTCGGCATGTGTCACGTATCGTGGCTTCTGGAGCTCGGTGACCTGTGTAAGACTGCTGCTACTAGTGATGTCACCACTGTAATAATCGTTTCAATTTTGGTTATTTTTGCTTACAATTTAAAATTATCACGGTTTATATTGGGGAGCTTACGCAAGCACAACGACGACGGCTATGAGAAAGCCATGAAACCAAAAGCTCTGATGAACAAAAACAAAAACTCTGCACGCCCTGCACGTGCATTTTTCATTTTGGTACATTTCTTTGCCCTCCTCGTCCAGACAAATAGGGAGCTTAAGCAACGACAACGGCAACGGCAATGAGAACGTCACAAATTTGCATATTTAGTGGGAAAAAGCAAAAGCTTTGCACGCCCTGCACGTGCGTTTTTCACTTTTGTCCATTTCGTTGCCGTCGTCAGCAAAACAACAACGTGAAATAGCCAAGTTTTTGGTTTTATGAAGAACGTCAGCACTTGTGGATAAATTTTCATTTTCTCTCCTAAAATGGAGTACCGTTCCGACTGGTGTCATCTTTGAGGAACTACCACACACTTGTCATATTAAAAACGTTGAAATAGTCACGAAGTGATCACCTTAACGTGAATTTATATTTTGAGGTGACGTTCTCGTTGCCGTCGCCGTCGTCGTTGCTTAAGCTCCCTAATAGGGAATAGGAAGCTTTAGCAACGACGACGGGAACGGCAGCGAGAACGTCATGTAAAAACATAAATTCACGTTATTGCGATCACTTCGCGACTATTCCAAGCCTTTTAATATGACAAAGGTGTTTCAGTCCCTCAGGAATGAAACCGTTACGAGCGACGCTTAATTTAATTAGGGGAGCAAAATGAAAATTTATCTCCAGGTGCCGATGTTCTCCATAACACTTCAAACTTGGTAATTTCACGTTGTTGCTTTGCTGACGACGGCAAAGAAATGGACAAAAATGAAAAACGCACGTGCAGGGCGTGCAAAGCTATTGTTTTTGCCCACTAAATATGCAAATTTGTGACGTCCTCGTTGCCGTCGCCGTTGTCTTTGCTAAAGCTCCCTAATTTACGATCTACGACGCGGTCGTCAACGAGAACGCCACGAAACAACAATATCATTGGTTAAATGAGGAAAAATAATCATGCTGCACGTGCGTCACGCAAATTAGCACAAAGTCGTGCGGTACCCTGCTCAACAACGACGTGAAATCACCAAATTTGAGGATTTTTGATAACGCGAGCGCACAAATGTGAATCTATAATTCTCTATTTTCACTCTTCAACCGCTAGTACCAATTTATTTTTAGGATACTTCGCCCACATTGTACGACGCGAACGAGATGGTCTAACCGTGAGAAACGTACAATAGTGCAAAGTTATATTTTGAGGTGACTTTTTCGTTGACTTCGCCGTCGTAGATCGTAAAGTCCCTAATAGGGAGTTTTAGAAACGACAACGGCGACGGCAACGAGAACGTCACAAATTTGCATATTTAGTGGGTAAAAACAATAGCTTTGCACCCCCTGCACGTGCGTTGCTAACTTTTGTCCATTTCGTTGCCGTCGTCAGCAAAACAACAACGTAATATAGCAAAGTTTATGGTTTTATGAAGAACGTCAGCACTTGAGGATAAATTTTCATTTTCTTCCCGAAATTGAGTGCCATTCCGACTGGTGACATTTTTGAGGAATTACCACACCCTTGGCAAATTAAAAATCTTGAAATATTCACGAAGCCGTTAAAATAACGCAAATTTATATTTTGAGAGGACGTTCACGTCGCCGTTGTCGTTGCTTAAGCTCCCTACAAATTTCAGGTTGTGTAGAGGAAGTGAGAACATGATGAAACATTTTTAACTTTATCCCCAAACAATCACACAATTCATGCCAATTTTATTCCTGCAATGTTGATACACACTTTCCATTCCGAACGACTTACATTGGGGTTATAACTAAGTTATTACAATAACGGGAAACAATATTTTTAGACGACGTTCTCGCGTAAGGTCCCTAGTAAAAGCTTGGGTCCCTTTGTTACTGAGATTTGTATGGCAACTTTTGTTCCCATGCTAAATGTGGTAAACTGGTATCTTTTGGTACAGGTGCTATGGTTGCTCTCTTAGGTTTCAGGGTATCCTGTGGTACTGCTCGAGACATCAAAGATGGTCTTGCAGTACTTTGGCAACCTTGGTTTACTGTATTGTTGAGGTAACAATAGTATCAGTAGCAGAGTTATCTTGTGGTCCGAAGACATTTTGGTGTTCTGAGTATTCTAAGGTAGTGGGCGCTGAAACAAATATTATTGGTCCCATCGGTGTCCTGTTGTCCTTAGACTGTGTTACTTGGCATTACCAAGGCAAAAACTTCTCTTTCCACAAAAATTGCGTGTTGTGGAGTGAATAATTTGTCGGCCCTCTCATCTCGCAGCGTTTGCTTCGCTTTTGATTTAAATGGGACACTCTGTAACTGGGGAAGCAATATTAGCCAATCAAAAGCAAACATGGTCGCACGTTTTGTTTCCTGCGCCTTCCGAAGCAAAACCAGTGATTGACAGGCCGCCATATTGGTGCCCCAGAAACCTTTGTTAGGAATTGAGCTCTATTCGTCAGGCCTCGGTTGTTCGAAAGGAAGATAACGCTATCCAGCGAATAAACAACAGCAAAATCAAATGAGTTAACCAGTGGATAATGATTTATCAGGGGCACCCAACGAGAATATAGTTCAAAACCACTTAAACATAGCATTGTTAAATGTATTTTAGTATTTGAACGGTAGATATAGGCATATTTTTATCCCCTAAATATTTTTCATCAGTTCGGATACCCTGAAAGTCTAGTGATCCGAAAATTATAGGGATCAAAACTTACCTTTCCCAAAATTTCAGCCAAAAAAAGGGCTTCCGAAAATTCTAGGTGACCTTTTTAGGGTAAAAATCCGTTTAAAATGGGCAATTATACCATGTTTTAGATGTTCGAAAATCCTAGGACAGGCAGGCAAGCAAGGAATTTTAAAACAAATGTTCCGAAAATTCTAGATCTCAAATCGTCTTCCGAACAGATATTCTCCGAAAATTGACGTTGGGTGCCCCTGATTTATCCAGTGGTGGCGCTATCCATCCTTCGAACAATTGGGGCCTGGTTAGGTTTTCTTTTGTTTTCGCCTATACAGTAATACTAGAAACATAGCTGCTGATGACGAGTGTGAAAACCAGTGGCCTGGGGCCCGTTTCTCGAAAGTCCCGAAAACTATTCGGGCCTATTTCGGGTTCCACAATTTCCTTTATATCTTGGCAACGCCGAGGTTCTAAGCCATCAAACTTCGCAATCCTCTTTGTTTTTCTGGCATCAAAAACATGTTAAAGGATTAGCTTTTCAAACTAAGCAGATTGCAGTGTGACGACTGGCTTTTCGGGCCCGAAAAGTTGTCGGGACTTTCGAGAAAAACAGGCCCCAGGTCGCAAGGTTTTTTTTGGTTTATTTGTTTGTTTGTTTTTCTTTCAGCGCTTTCGTATTACAGTGCGTTCACTGCAACCGGGGCCAATCAGAGGGCAGAACCGAAGCAATACATTCCAACATTTTCAGATCCAGCGAATCAAATGTCGATGCAAAACAATGAAATCGCAAGTTTTTCGTTTACCGGTGATGCTCATGCGACTATGGAGTCCATTGGTTTTCATTATCTGGGTGTCCCCGGTTTCAGTGAACGCGCTGTAAATCAGAGGGAAAAATTAATTATTACTTGCTGACACGCGTTTCATGACAGCTTCTGCAGGTCCCGGAGTAGACATTACGTAAAACCAGAGAAACAAAAGACTGAGAACAAAACAACTAAAGACTAATCCCAAGTGACCGAAAACACAATGCTTTCCGGTAGCTGCAGAAAGACCGGGGCCGTTTCACGCGCTTAGCAGCAGAGCTGTTCGTGCTGTCCTCTCGACTTTTGATTGGCTCGTTTGATTGTCTACGTCTGTTGTAATTGCCCAGAATTTCCCAGCACCTTACTTTTCTGTTCTTTGTTAGACGTTCAACTCATCCAAAGATATACTCGTTTTTGCAATCGTCATTCATTATTGTAAATACCTCAAACTGAGCCGCATTTTATGCTCGCTGTAAGGGTTAGTTTTAATTCTTGCAGCATGGCTTCCGAAATGAAAGAATATCAGCCGACTGAAATGAAATAACAAAGGGGTTTTTTTTTTGTTTTGGAATTCGTGATTGGAAAGTTGTTGTAACATTTCTTTTCGAAATCATGTATTTTTGTTTTCTTTTTTTAGAAATTGCACTTTTTACCCTGTTTAAAAAGTATTGTGCCTGAATAAGCCTACTCTGCTAGGCAGCCAGGGGTATCCTTGATTTTCCAATCTAGTAATAAGGAAAGAAACCTCTGCATTGATGTTTTCGATGTTCTGTCACGCATGTGTGTCGTCTGTTACACACAAACGCTATCTTGAATTGTTGTGTGGAGGGTCATTGTCACGTGACCTTTCAAATCGCAAACAAAGACATGTTTGTTTGAAGTTCGCCGATTTTCCTAACCAGTCTCTCTCTACTATGTCTTAGCGGAAGAGTTCAATTGTTCGTCCAAGGTTCTGGACGACTGACTTCGATGAGGTCCGTGCAGACGTGCAGACGTTTCCTTTTCTTTTCGCACGAAATCAAGGAAACCTCTGCCATGCAAGATAGAATGAGCCCTCATTAGCATTCAAAACCACTTTCTGGAAGAAATTTTAAGCCAGTTTTATTCGTTTGTATATATACTTTTAATCGTAGAAAATTTGGTTGTTGGTGGTTGGTACTGTCATTCAAGTTTAAATAATTGGTTATTGGTAATATTATTCAATTTTTGCCTTTTTTTAAATTTTAGCAGTCATGAGATTTTTTTCTTTATCACCGTGACACTGGCGTATGATGCAAGAGAATAGAAATGACGCTAAATAAGGACAGGTTTTGTACCATGTGTGCGCCAGCGAGTACAGTATATCAACTGTAGGTCCACTGGATTTAGAACCAAGAGAACTTGTTAGGAACTAATTTAAGCCTTAGGAAGCATTAGGGTTAAGTCGGGATAGTTTTTACCTGTTATTTAGATCTGTTTATTAGTGCTTGTTGGCTCGCTCATGTACAGAACGCGAACTAGCAATCTACGGTATATCAACTCATACTAAGGAAAATTACTGATGCCTCAAGGAGGAACAGTGTCTTGTGTAGGTTAACGTGATATTTTTCTATGGCATATTTATGTTATAATTTATAATTGCTTGCTGCCTTGCTACCATCAAAGATGTAGCGAGAGCAAATTATCAAACGTCGACTAAATGTTTGAAAAAATACGCGTAAATCCTCAGAGATTTTTTTTAAATTTTACGTTCTTAAATAAGAACGGTGATAAAGGCTGTGAAAGCGCCCGTCTTCTCTTTTAACATATAAAATATATAGTAACTATTTAAGAAATAAAATTAGCTCCAGGGGCGATAAGATTCAGGCTCGTGTGGACGTGGATGTCGTTTTCAAGGATCATGTGTTAACGTTTTCCACAAAATGGCCATTTCAGTCATTATGCAGTTTAAATACGCGTAAATCCTCAGTGATTTTTTTTTTTATTTCACGTTCTTAAACAAGAACGGTGATAAAGGCTGCGAAAGCGCCTTTCCTCTCTTTTAACATGTAAAATATATAGTAACTATTTAAGAAATAAAATTTGTGTGAACGCAGCCTTAGTTCCAGCGGCGCTAAGATTCAGGTTCGTGTGGACGACGATGTCGTTTTCAAGGATCATGTGTTAACGTTTTCCACAAAATGGCCATTTCAGTATTATGCAGTTTAAACAGAAAAACCTTGAATAACAATGACCACAACCAAAGGTTTTCTGAGCCCGCGAGACTGAGCACCCCCCGCTCACCATTGTTTTAACGAAAACCGCTGGTCAGCGACCTGGTTCTGGTCATTGCTGTCTAAGGTCTTCCGTTTAAACAACGACTACGGAAAAGACAATGTCACAAAACAAGAATGTAACTGGGTAAAAGAAGAAAAATAATCATGCTACAGTGCTTACTGCACTCTTTGAGCACATTTTTTGCGGTGCCGTGCCCGACAACGATGCGATATTATCAAATGTGAGGTTTTAACGACAACGTTATTATACAAATGTGAATTTTTCATCCTTTCCTGATTTTACTTTGAAACTGCTCGTACCCAATTTATTTTTAGGATACTTCGCCCACATGGAACGATGTGAACGAGAAGGAATATTCCCGAAAGACTTACGGATAGTGCAAAGTTGTATTTTGATGCAGCCGTCGCAAATCTTAAACTCCCTATTAAGTTTTAATGAGGTGATTTTCTTTGGAGTAATTTTCCGTGGGTACTTTTTTTGTGGCAGACAACGATGGTTGAGACTTTTTTTTAGCGAAAGTTTTTGTCCAGCACTCCTCTCTATCCGAGGCTCTGGTGACGAGAATGGCTTGCTCGGCACCGTTTTTCTTGTGCCCCTGTTCCCTGAGAACGCCATTTCCGCGGTCAGCACCAACCAGCAGTAGTTGCCAAGGTAAAAAAGTGACCTTGACTTCGAGTGTGCATACTGACGGTATTTCAGAACTGACAAGAGCTCGTTACATGAAAATCACCGCTTTTGGGGAAAGCTATGTTAAAAGTCATTCTTGAGCGCACAAAAAAATTAAAACATTCGCGTCTTAAATTAAGCTTAGTATTCTTTCGCTCAGAATAACGACCTCCGTCGGCTGCTCCGGAAAATTGCTGTCGTAACAAGTGTCCCAATTGCCGCAGCTGTTGGGTGCGAAATTCTTACACTACGTAGAAAAGCTGAAAGCCTCTGATTCACGGAACGAGCCGCCAACTTGAACTCACAACTCACACAGCTCCCTTACGCTTTCAGTTTTCATTTGAAAACGCATACTTTTTGATGCGTTTTAGCCTGTCATCCACATTTAAACGCCTAAAAACGCCGATAGAGACGGAGAGTTTCAAAAACGGTCTCTAAAGTGGAGCGATTTGAAAACGCTCCGTTTTTAGAGTTGCCATACAGGTGAAAACTTAACGGAGCCCTCTGAGAACGATGACATCGAGGCGTCGAAAACGTTTGAAAACGCTTTTCGTTGTGTGGATAGTTGAAAAAAACGATGACGTATCTGGATTTATTGAACTACTGTGTATATTAAGTTTTCTTTTTGATCTCTGTATATCCAGCTCTTGTGACAATAATAAACTCTATTTAACATAAAGATCAACTGATGATTTAGTAGATACAGGAAACTTGAGGTAACTCTTGCACAGACAATCTGTTGGCTTATAACGTGATGTGTCCTTCTTGGAGGAAGAAAAAATAACGACGAACTGATCCACAGATTTCTGTTTACAAAGATGGAAAAATGTGTCATAATTTGAGAAAAAAGAACTATTAACGTCTTTATAATCTTCACATGCTCAATGGGTATAGAAGTGCTGTGTAGTCACACCGTCATGGGTTCGAGGGCCGTTGAATTAGTTAAGAGGGGATTTTTCCGGCTTGCTTGTACTGCTTAAAGAGGCTGTGTCAGAAATTTTTGCCAAATTCGGTGACTGGAAACTGGCAACCAAATCAAATGAAACATAAAAATAACCACTTAGAAAATGGAAGGAAGGTTTGAATTGATTAATTATTCATTCATTCATTCATCATTGGGCAACCACTAGAAGACTTAAAACTTTGAAAGAAGGTTTGAATAAAACAGCAAATACAAAAAGAGGAAGGGATGGGCAAAATTGAAAAATATTCAAATGGATTGTGATTTGGTTTTTGAAAACTGTTTAGCCTAACAGTTTCTCAAAGTTGATCTCTGTTGTTTGAAACTTTTATCAATAAAGGGCAAAATTACTGAGCGCTGATTGGCTGAGACAGAGGGCATTTTTGGTAATCAAGAGTAATTTTGCTCTTCATTGATAAACAAGCTTCGCGATTCGGGCAATTTTGGAAAATTTCCAAAACACTCGTGCAATTAATCCTTAATAGTACTCGGCCTCATGTGATTACCTATACGAATTACCGGTACATATGATCGACAGACAATTTATCGTCAAGAAGCTTTGGTTCGTGCTGTTTAGAAGTAATTTCTGAGTTAACGTTAGGTTGTATATCGAGAAAAAGAAAGGAACTTTATATGTGTCTAGTAATTGGGCCTGTAAACTGGAATTAACAATAAACACAAATCAAGTCAAATGTTGGTTTTTGAAGAGAGGGGAAACTGGAGTACCCGGAGAAAACCTCTCGGTACAGAGTAGAGAACCAACAAACTCAACTTATGACGCCGAGTCTGGGAATCGAACCCGGACCACATAGGTGGTGGGCAAGTGCTCTCACCACTGCGCCATCACTGCGCCATCACTGCGCCAACACTGCGCCAACACTGCGCCACCACTGTGCCACCACTGTGCCATCCCTGCACCCCTAAAAGAAGGGGTGGATAATTGTTAATACTACATAATATGAACTGCACCTCTGTAACACAGCCCCTTTAAGTTACTTATTTAACGACAATGTTCTTTCTAACTTTCACTTTTCCCTTTTTTGTTTTCGAGATGCATCTGCATCTACGTCCCACACGTTCAAGCATTCGAGAAAGTCCCCTATTAAGTTTAGTCAGATAAATGACTGTCGCATGCATAGGGGGTGTCATAAATAAAAAAAATAAATATACAAAAAAAGGTTAATTAGGTGACACACCATAACACCAACCCGTTGTGGCCAACACATCAAGCATGCGCACAACCATCATCGGGACAGCTGTTTCGGCGTTGTGTAGGCCCCATCAGCGCGGCATATCCAACATACGGTTTGGCACTAGTGACTATTGGAGGGTAATGTGAAGTGCTATTTTCTACCCACGTAAACCAACAGCAGGACTGGTACACTCATGGTAACTTGATGATAAGCCAAAAAGCAATCCTTAGCCCTTGTCACCACATACACTAAATGGACAGGCTTTAAAATAAATTCTCAATGTTTATAAACAGAGTTAACTGAATAGAGTGTAATGTGAAGTGCTAGATTTCTATATATCCCATATGAACCATGTGAGCGTTAGCCCTACTGGTGGAAATAGGCCCACACAAGGACAGAGAAAAACTCTGACCAGGGTGGGAATTGAACCCACGACCTTGGGGTTAGATCTCCGCCGCTCTTACGACTGAGTTACTAGGTCAAACGGGAGCAGTTCGTTGGGTACTTAAGATGTCAATTTCATGGCAATGAATATGTCCAAGTACAAGGAAGGGTTACGTTGTTAAAAACGTGTATCACTGGTCAGAGTTTTTCTCTGTTCTTGTGTGGGCCCAATTCCATTAGTGGGGCTCACGTGGTTTACACGGGTAGAAATAGTACTTCACATTAACCTCTAATAGTTAATTATTTTGAAATATTAGTGTTACACGGCCAAAGTTTGTAAAAGCGTAACCCTTCCTCCTGTGTTGGCCATGAAGTGCTATTTTCTATCCATGTAATGTCGCTTGTTGAAATATAAGTGCTACACGGCCAGCGTTTGCAAAAACTTAACCCTTCCTTGTACTGCGACTGTTGGTTCCACCCGCTTCCGTATCCGCCACCCATCTTTAACCAACTTAGCCAAACAACAGGAAAGCACGTTTAGTTATCCACTCTGCTCCTATATGGAGGATTTTCTCAGGGTACTCCGTTCTCATAATACATACTTGGAAATTATCCTGGAAGAAATTCCGAAAAGTATTGCGCAAACATGATTTCCTTGTTTCTAACTGCAATTGTTGGTTTTCACTCACGTGATCCAACAGCCATGTTTTTCAATGAAAACAAAAGAAAACGTTTGCATAATAATAGAGTTAAATTTCCGGAGGATTTGGTTGGGGCTCCAACATGGCCGCCATTTCTTTGTTTAGGGGCTCCAACATGGCCGCCTTGACGTCGTGTGAAAACCGAGAATAGATACTTATGACCTGGAAACGGAATAACTCTATTTATTATATGACTACAATCTTGGACAAAATAAAATGAAAAATTAGTGCCCCCCTCCCCCCAATATCAATGATGAATCCGGGCGCAAGTTGAAGGCCGCCATTTTTTCATCATTGAAATTTGGGGGAGGGGTGGTCTTCATTTTCCAGTTGAAATGTCCAAGATTGTAGCTCCGTGAGCGGGCAAGATGAGTGAACCGAATCCCACTCTGTGATTGGCTACTCGATCGGGCAAGATGGAGTTATCCTTTTTTGACCAAACTTGTTCAGTTAAGGTGGCTGGATATTGGCCTCGTTCTTTTTTTTTTGCGTGTTATGGACCGAGACGAAATAAACACGCAAAAAAAGAACTTGGCCAATATCCACACATCTTGACCTCACGTATTTCCGTTTGCCGCTTTCTCTCTTTTGGCGGACGAGACAACCGGAAATACGTCTGTGTTCGCAGGCTAGTCCACTTTCGAATTTCATGCGAGTACCAGCCTTTTAGCCTGTAGTGTTAAGGAATGTCTTCATTTAAAGAGGGTAATATAAAATAGTCATAAAACCACCAGAAACCAACTTTGTCATCATGTCCGCGGGATTTTTAAAAATTCCGCCCACTGATGAGACCACAAACACTTGTCAGCGGTTAGCCGTATGGGAATAGACTGGCCATTCTTGTAAACACTCGCGGGAGATTGAAGCTCTCCGTCTTTACCATTCGAAATATCACCGATTTATCTCAGATTTGATAATTTCCAGCTCATTGATACTTGGACTCTTGCTAGAATTTGACCTGAATGCTTTCATGTTCTCTTTGACGAAGATAAGGGAATAACTCGTCGACAGACTTCTAGTTTTTAATTATCTGTTTAATTGACTTTAAACTCAGTGGAAGCTGCTTACATCGTTTGTCATCTGCTCTCTCATTCTCCTCGGAATTTCGTGTAAAAAACTCAAGGACGATCCCAAGAAGCGTGCCAAGTTAATGATCAGAGTGAGAAACCATTTAATCACCACCTGCACGTCTGAAAACAAGTCTATTTCAACGCAGGTAAGCTTATTATATATGTTACGTTTGGTGATGGAAAATGTGGGTTTTCGTGACCGTGTGGTTTCGGAAACCTTTCGGATGTTAGTTTGCTTGCAACACCAATATTTTCCTTAAAAACCACGGTTTAAAAGTTGCATGGCTATGTGAATTTGTGTTTTTACCACCATATTAAGCGCGAATATAAACGTTAAAATATACGACTGCATAAAACCTGTCACGTGTGTGGTTTAATTTTCCAACTTAGCTCGACACCCCGCTTAAAAATTTCCGATTTCTTGGGATTTATATAACGATCTTAGGAGGTTAGGCTTTTAACGAAGCAATGTATGTTACTCAGATTTGATGAAATAATTTTTGCATATATTAAGTCTTGTTCTCAACAGAGTATTGTTTTATGACATTTGAGCTTAAATCACATTAATTTTTAACCGTCTCTTAAATATTGTTTCACTTTTCATGCTCAAATACATTTAATTCTTTTGTTGTGAATGGAAATTACTTCGTTTCCTTCCCTTTTCGTGCTCGTTTTTTATATTTAGAATTGTCGCATTTTTAATCAAGTGCCAGATTACGACGTAGCTTGTTTCTAATACAGAGGTCAAAAAATTTTGTTGTTTGTACAAACAATCCATCTGTCACGTTACAAAAAGATTTGTTGATTGAATGGGACATATCACTCGATAACGATTGTTTAGGAAGATTATTAAAGGTGCGGCCAAGAGTTTCTTCGACCCAAAATTCTTAGATTGACTAACGTTGTATCACTGCCAGATACGGGGAAAGGGCAACCCTTGAAGTTTTTCTTTTGCGTCGACAAATTGTAACATTCCAACATTTCGCAAACTTCATTTTTATACTCTAAAGAATGTACGTTGGACAGTTTTAATCACCAAAGAGGCCCGCTATGCCAGAAATCAACTTATTGAATTTCGTAAATTGGTGAGTTTCCTGTTTTACGAAATTGTTGGTTAATTTTTGCATGTCTTCATTTAAGAATTCTGTGGGCTTGAATGAAATTCTGTTGTTTAATTGGCAATAAATGTTGATACTCGGACACATTTTTAAAAGTTTTTATGAATTTTTTGTTCGAGATTATTCGTGCAGCGATTTGCTTCACTGGTCCGGAAGCCAACTAATTGCGCGTAATAAATTTCGGTGGGTCGGAATCACTCTCGTATTTTTTGTTGTATCTAATCACATAAATTTGTTCTAGCACGCTTTGTTCTTTCGATGGCAAACGTTCACCCTTGTTGTCTGAGAAGAATCTGCTGAAACATATTCATTCAATCGACTTCGATTTACTGATTGATATTTTATTTTATATTTTTTTTAAGTGCTGCTATCGACTGTTTACAAGTATGAATTTTGTCTTGTTATGCAAATCATATCTCCGTGTGATTTAAAATGAGTTGTTTATTTTTGATTGTACAGTTTGAACAAAGAGGTGACTCCAATAAAGCGAGACTGCTCATATTGCATCCGTGCGTTAACAAACAGAGATTATAGAAAAGCCGATTTTCTTTTCTGTTTATTGCGGTCTTTGAGCTGGGCTTTAATAGTTTTCCTTTTTTGGGTTTTGGAAAGGTTATTTTCCTCAAAATGTTTTGCAGTTTCGGTAAATTTGGATCTGTTAAAACTTTTGGACATGTTTTATGCAAAATGACATTTAAACATTCCTAAGTTGCAATTTAAACTACTGTCTTTTTTTTGCTTTCGTCCTGTAAAACGTGTACTCATATAAGGAGACGTGTTGCATTTCACCCACTGATTTTTACTTCCTCTTTTTTGGCGATTAAAAGTTCATTGAATTCATATGACTGTTGTTGAAAAATGTGTATTTTCTTTCAGACAAAAGGACTTTTATGATCTTGCAATCCAAGTTACCCAGCTAGGTATATAATAAGTAATTTTGTCTCTTACTTGAAGCATGATTCAAGCACCTTGATTTCCAAAGTGCTCAAAGCCTCAAGAGGTTAAATGTTAATTTAGATCAATCTTGAGAATGAAGTTCATTTCACTTGTAGAAGTTGTAATTTTATTTTGTTTTATTATTATTATTGTTATTGTTATAATAATAATAATAATAATAATAATAATAATTATTATTATTATTATTATTATTATTAGTAGTAGTAGTAGTAGTATATACTAAAACAGTGGATAACGTTGAACGTGGCCGCTAATTGGCTCATCAAACTTCGAATATCCTGTGCTATTTACCTCCGAGCAACTCGGGAAAAAATGGCGTCCCGATTTGCATCTGTCACAAGTGAAGAAAACATCCAAATTAATTTTTTGTGCTGTATATTATCTCACTGTTTTAGTATGTACTAAAACAACTATTCACCTCAGTGTTGGTGGCTAGCGTTGGATATTTACCTCGCCGCTTCGCGGCTACCACTGCTAGCCACCTCCACTTTGGTGAATAGTTGTTAATTATAATTTATTATTTCCATTCTTTATAGACTCAGGCAGGATATTCGGGCTGGGCCTGGTTCATAGTCCTTGGGAGCGGGTGACAACAAGTCGCCACGGTTCCCAGGTCTCTCTTTTCTTTCTTCTTACAAGGACGATACTTTCCTTAGTATCTTTGCTGTCGCCAGCAATGCTGTTTTCAGGATCACTTCCAACCTCACGTTCATGCTTTGCTTCATGTACTCCTTAAAGTTGACTAACACAGCTCCAAGGGCCCCAATGACAACAGGCACTACAATGACTTTTCGCTTGTACCAGACTTTTGCAATTTCATGTTTCAATACTTGGTATTATTATTATTATTATTATTATCATGATAATAATAATAATAATAATAATAATAATTATAATTTCTTCTTGAAGGAGAGATGTAATTAATACTAGTATTTTTCTATTTTTCTTAGAATTAATTAATTAATTACAATTTTGATCCATTGCAACTGATTTTCTTTATAAAAGTTTGGAATGTTAGGTTTTTCAAAGTGAAAGATTGCATTTTTTTAATTATTTGAGTGGGAAAAATCTTAAAACCTTTCGCTTTTATTCTTTTAACCAGCTATAATTAAGGGTTAGCATTTTTTAAGGTGAAGACATTATTCTGCTATTCCTATCTGTTTTGTTTGCAACTTCAAAACTGTTTTCTTATTTGAAGAAAATTTTCCTAATTATGACAAATAAAATATATACCAGTCTAAATGCTGTGCTCTGCGGTGTTTTTCAACACTTTGATATCCTATCATAGATTGGAAAAAAATCTGGTTTGAAGTTGGCATAGTTTTACGGTTATAAGGTGGTGTTTTTTTTTTTCAATTTGGACTCCTAGCCTTTAAAACTAATTTGTTACGTATTTTATTTCAAATCAAGGAAATATTTTAGATTGCTACAGTGTGCAAATTGTATTGTGTTGGGTTAAATAACTGGTTTCCTTCACCTCCTTAGCATTAATTCGTCAGTGAGCTATAAATTCAGTACTTTATTTTCAGCTTAATAGTGTTTATGCATGACTGGAAAATTAATCAAACATTTTTTTTATAGCTCCAAGGTCTCACTTGCGAAGTAGTATTTTCAAAAATAATATTTTGACATATTTTGTGAAACATCACAGTGACTGTGCTTTATGTGTCCAGCATGCAGTTTTCATTTTACTTGGTTGATTTTGAAGAAAATTTAAAGTACCGGTAATATCTAATGCTTCCCTTGCTGTGACAAACATAGTGTTGTTAGAAGGGTAGAATACACTTTGAAAGTAATTTTGAATGCAGCTCCAAATACAATTTATTAAGGTGCTTTTGATATCCAGAAGATCAAAGAATATTTTTCAAGTGTGAATAAAAGAAAATGGCTTCATGAAATGTAATGGGTCAGATTGTTTTTGGAAGAGGAGGTGGGAAGGCTAATTAACTAGTTGTCTTAAATTATCCAGCTGTGTTGTAAAGCAGGATCCCTTTGTTGCTTTGATTATAAACACTGTGAGTTATCTTTGATCAGACAAAACATTGTGAAGTCATGCAATCCTTTTTTGCCCTTTTGAAGATTGAAGTGATTAAATTACCCATCAACATTGATCTAGATTTGTCAGCTTGTGGGATAAAGTGAACAGTGGCTTAAGAACCAAAGGAGTGACTTGTCAGAAGATTATGTTAATGTAATAATCATCTAATACAAGAGCTTTAGCAGACTTCTCATAAGGTAATAAGTGATTCAGGCTAGAAACTGTGTGTCTGTGGAGCAAATTATTAACGTTATTTTGAACACATACTCATTTGTTTTGGCAAAGGTCATGGGAACTTTTAAGGTGAGCCTCAAGTCTGGAGTTATGTTTAGAGGTTTACATTTTGCAGAGCAAACATGCCTGTGATGAAGTGAAGCTTGTGTTTGAAGTAACGTCAAGAAGTAACTTTGAACATTTTTTGCACTCACAGTCATTATTGCCAATGAAATTTGTTAACAGCTCTTGGAATTTTTTTCTACATTTTTCTTGATTGTTAGTTTGATGTAACAAAAGTTGGAAATGAATCCAGTCCTTCTTCTGTTCACTGTATCTGCTCTCCTTCGTTTTGTAGGAAGCCCAAGTAAATCAAGGATAGGTGTTCATATCATGGCATTTTCATCACTGTTGGAAAATTCTTTAAAGTTCTGAATATAAACTCTCTACAAGGACCAGAGGAAGACGAGAGGAATTGTCACACAATAACTCTTGCATGCATGAATGACTGAAGTTCCCTGTGCATAATTTTTCGGCGTTTACTGGTGATTCTGGATAACTGTTTTCGGAAATTCAGCTTAACGGTGCAATCATGTCTGCAGTATCAGATGACAGAGCTGCTAGGATTGAAGCAAGAAAGAAAAGGAGAGAACAAAGACAGCTTAGCTTTGATACAGAAGAGGAAACAAAATCCGTCAATGGAGTGGACGATGTGGCCGATGGAACGCGTTCACGTTCTTCAACCACTGACAGTGAGATTGAGGCTACAAGGGCTTTGACTCGTGAAGAGAAACGCCAGGAAAGAAGGGAGAAGAAGAGGCAACGAGAAATGGGAGAGAAGGCAAAAGAAACTGGTGGATCGTCAGCGGCAGTGGTAACGGACTTTAGTAAAAGAGAAATTCGCGAACGTCGACCAAGTGACTCAGAAGTTGTGTCTGGAGACAGTGAGAGTGTCAATGATGCAGATAAGGAAAATGACCAGGTATATGCTTCTCCAGGAAAGAAGAAACTGGGCTATGGGGCATATGCCTCAGCCCTGCGCAGAGATTCACATGGTGGTGATGTTGACAAGAGGAAGGAGCGGTATGCAGCAGCCGTCGAGGGATATCACTTTGAGGAGGATAGCGATGATACTGATGTGCAAGCCTCGGATGATCCTACAGCTCAGCAGCCAGAGGTCATGTCCACTTCACCTGTTCGGAGGATCAAGCAAAATTACTTGTCTTCGGCCTCTGGGGAGGGAAGAGGGGAGCAGCCCTCCGAGGAACAACCAACCCCTCATCACCTCGAGGCACAGTGGCCACCCCCATCATCCTCCGAGAATGCAGGACCACGAAAGGGCGTGGTGAAGATGTTCGAGGAAGGTGATTCTTCAGGGGAAGGAGTTGATGCTGCTCACGTTGATTCAGTTAAGTCACTGAAGGAACAGTGGCAGCGAAAGGAACAACCAAAACAATTGGGTGTGAACAAACCCATCATGCCCATGAAGAAGGATGGTGAGTGGATAACACATTTTCGGCCCGTGATTGATGAAGGTGAAACGCCAAAAGAGCCTCAGTGGTTACAAATGGTGCGTCAGCGAAGGTGGAAATCAACTGTTGCAGCACGCTTTCCCCAGGATAATCAAGAGAAAGAAGTCTTCGAAAATCGTTCCACTACTCCACGTAAATTCAAGAAGCCCAATCCCTACAGTCTCATGCGCTCCAAATCGGACCTTGATGACGAATTCGAGATAGCCTTGAGACGAAGGCGACGGAGGACAGATGAGGGAGACTCGTCTGATCCCAGCAAGCGTTCGTGGACCTCAATGACTGACTCTGAGCAGTCGTCAGTGGCTGTATTGGGCAAAGTTCCCATTCAGGGACCTTTGAAAGAGTATAAGAAAAATCTCGAGTTGGAAAGGGCGCGGTCAACTATGTTGAAGTGGACATTCTCTACTGACATGATGGATGATCCATTGCGGTTTGATCTTCCGAAGCCAATTGATTTGACAACCCAGGAGGATTACGAGAAAGAACAAGAGTGGAAGTACATGCAATCTCGTCGTCGATTCATGAGTAGTGAGTCAATTGAGGGAATGGGAAGTCCATCCATACGTTCATCGTCATCTTCCTTGAGTGATGCTGAGCAATCCAAGTCTCCCGTATCAAGCACTGGAGGACCTCAGGGAGAGCATAAAGCGTCCACTGGTTCCGACGAGTCACATCCAAGCCCACAAGACGAGAACGTGACAGTTGATTCTGGAAGCACCAATTATAATGATGACTTTCACTTCAGTCAAGGTGTGTCCGACATCAAGAAGAACTTGATTAGTGCAACTCAGGAGACACCAGTTAAACCCGCCATAGCTGAGGATAACTTGGAATACATACCGAAACTGTCCGACATCAAGAAGAAGATAGAAGAGAAAGATGGGGAGCCAGTTCCAAAGTCGACTCCAGTGGGTGAAGAAATTGAAGTGATTCCTAAAATGAAAGACATCAAGAGTAAGTTCCTGACGCCCAAGCAAGCCCAAGCCTCGAAACGTGTGGAATTCGAAGATGATGAACAGTTTGAAAGACTTGACAGCATCAGGAGTAGATTCCTCAACCAAGCTAAAGAGGCCGATGAGAAAGTTCTGACCAAACCGAAGCTAAAGAAAAAGCTTAGCACGAGTGACGATGTGAAAGCACTTATGGCAAGCCGCCGACTAATGTCCGATGAATACGTTAGTGAGAGTCCTAGCGCGAGCTCCGCAGACCCGAGCACTGCTCAAGAAATTAAAAGCTTAGCGTCCGACATTGCCAAGACATTCGGATCTGGGGAAGATGTATCTCAAACAGAAAGCAAGAAAAGCAAGAAGAAGAAGAAGAAGAAAGATGAAGAAGATCGTCAACCAACCGAGAATGGTTCGGTAGCCATAGAAAATGAGCCCCTACAAGTGGGTCCTTGTGGAAAACCCGAAGGGTGTGGAACCGACGATGAACTTGACAAACGTATGAGTAAGGAGTTTGACATTTTGCCCACGTTGGGAGATGATTTAAATGAAGAGCCAATGTCGTTTGTTTCTACTAAACCATTGGAGTTTGTTGAGAGTGATGTCCAACACGAATCCGTCACTGACGAAGACCCAGAGGACGAAGAAAGGCGAGCCCTGACGAAGCAAGAATCTATTGACACGGTGGAAACTTCAGCCAAGGAGACCGACACGGAAAGTGAGGTGGAGAGCACGGAGAAGATGCAAATGAAAGATGGCGTCGCTAATGAAAGTGACCATGACGATGATTTCTTGAGCTCAGGGAGTGAAGACGATGGAGACCGTGAGGGAAAGAAGGAAGAAGAAACAGATGGCAATGTAATCTCTGTTTCCGCAGTCGAAAGACCTAAATCAGTCGTAGTGGAGGACCCCAAGAAGAAGAAGCTCATCCTTGACGACGACAGACCCAGGTCGTTTGCGTTTGGTGAAGGGGACCCTGGAAATGATCCTTGCATCACATCCAAGTAAGTAGACTACTTGTCTAGTGGTATTGAATCAATTACCGTCCTTTCATCATCATCAGTATCATCATCTTTAACTAATTATCATTTTCCCACCATTTTTCTTTTTATCATTGTCGCAACCGTATCACCTCACGATTATTCAAGATGGCGGCGCCAGGGAAAAGAAGCGATTCTGAAATTCATTTGTTTCTGATACAAAGGTGTTTTTTGATAAATTAATAAAAAACTTTCATTGTAAACACTATTTCCTTTGGTTTTATTTCGTGGAAGGAACCGCAAAAATTTAGTGCCTTACCGTGATGATATCCCGATCTTGTTCACTAAATATTCCAATTTTGTGTATTGTCATCTTTAAAGAGCAGGTCTAAACTAGCATCCTTAAAAAGATCATCTGAAATATTGATTCTTTCGTGTTTTTTTTTTTTAGCTTAAAGGCCTTTTCAGACCAGAGAAGAAAAATTAAACCAACTCGACGTCACGCAGCAAGCAGCAATCCTGTTCGTCAAAGGCAGGAAAGAGAGGATTTGAGAACAGAAACTGATGTGAGTTACATAATGTTATTTGCCGGCATTGGTCGGCTATTATAGTTAAACAACTTACGAACTAGGAACTGGAAGGTCATTGGACTTGCACCTGCTAGGATCACTCGGACTTTCTAGGCCCCGAATGTTGTTGTCACTCAATCATAAAATCATCATTCCCACCAGGGCCAAAATGTGGGCGACGCGAGAAGCTAGGGCGCTGACTGCTGCCCCACATGCAGGTAGCTGTCAATACCACCGTCTGTAAACAAAATTTCTTTTCTTTTAATTTTTTGCATAACTTCCTTGTTCGCTGTGTTGATTTAACGGTACACGAAACTGTTTTTAATATAAGAAGAAATGAAATCATGATCTTGTTAGAAGCGAGAGAAGTTTCTTTAATTAAACGCTTTTGAGCCCTGATCATTTTCACGTCAATTCATTGGCTAAGAGCATAACTACCTTGTATTTTTGGACCACTTACAAGCGAAAACTGGTTGTTCAAAAGGTAAGAAACGACTCACGAGTGTTAAAGTAAGTTTGTTCCGTTTGCACAATCATATATCCGCTCACATTAACAAAGATTTCTTTTAACGTTAACAACTTATGGGGGATAGCGGAATTTCGAAAACTCAGTAAGGACATTTTTGTGCTATACGTTTGTGCCATTTGCTTTGCAATCGACATTTCCGGGATCTTTGGTAAAATGGTTTAAAAAACCTATAACCACCTTAGTTTTGTCAGTTTTGTGCTTTCTTACTAAAAGCAATTGAATTTGAATATGTCTCATTCAATTTGAATGAGGTACATTATTCCACGTCTTCAAGGACGTTGTGGAAGTTTGATTAGCAGTGCTGTTTCCTGTCAACCCATGGCGAAATTGTACCAAATAAGGTTTCGCTTGTTGGAACAACAGCTGCTTTGCAGTTCATACAATCCGGTTTGTTGCTTTGCTTTTTCGCTTGTTCAATTACCTATTGTCAGCTTACATGACTTAACTGTTATTGGCTTGAAGTGCCGGTCGCTTTTTAATGTAAACGAGGTAAACTGCTAACAGTAGTTGTTCGAGGGCTACGAAACTTTATCCCGTGGACAAGTCACGACTCAGAGCGGAAACTCCAAGTTAAAGGTTGGCCAATGTTTTCGATGGTGCCTTTACTAAAATGTGCTTAGATCGTGCATATTCACGGTGACGCGAGCAAATGCTGAAATCTTTGTACAAGGAAATCCACAGGATAAAGTTATCCGTCCTCCTGGTCGATTCGAATGCCTGTGTGTGTGGTCCCCAGTTTTATCAATATCATTAGTATTATTATTACTCGCCATTGAAGTTGTTGTTGGCTTGTGTCGGCTTTTAAAATCAGAGCAGCGTAGTTTATGTTAAGAATGCTGCGTTCCAAACTAAAATGTCATTAGTAAATTGGAATATGTAATTACTGGATAGGGGTTAGTTGAGGGGGGGAAAAAATACATGATCCGCTGACTTTAATACAGGGTCTGAAATTAATTTTTTTTTATGGGCGCCAACTGGCGACTAGATAAAAATATTTAGTCGCCAGATGGCAAATTGTGGTCGCTAAAAATTTTCGCCTGAAAAGGCACGTTTTTGAACTTTTTTATAGATACTAGAAAGCAACGACCGCGCGGTCTTGCCTATGTGTCACGCATTATTTTTCGCTTTCGGAAAATGTATCCGACCTCGAATATAATAAAGAAACCCATCTACCCCTTTAGTTTGTTGAAAATTGCAGCCACGGAAACACCAGTCACGTTCTGTCGCCCACAAGCCGCCATGTTGTTACCGTGCTACATTCCTCGCACCAGTCCCTTGAATATCTTTACTGAGTAGTTGTTTTTTCGCCCACAATACGTATTTTGTGCGAAACCGTAAAAAAAACGTGGCGGCTTGCGAAGTTATGGAAGTAGTCAACGGGAAAACTCCTTTCATTTTTATTTCAAAAACATGGGTATGATAAAAAGGAAGACACCTGTTGGCAAACGGCTCTGAACTTAATAGTAGCGCGGGCAATTCTGAAATTCTGGTCGCCAGTACTCAATTTTAGTCGCATTGGCGACGAGGAAGGCGCAATTTCGAACCCTGCAATAAAGAGAAGAGCCACTATTTCTCCCATTTTCTGAGTATGGTAGTGAATCCAGACTATTTGTTTCGTGTGAAACGAATTTAAATTTTAAAAAAAATGTTTTTTAGATTCTGATGATCCGTGAAAGTGATAAAAAACCCTCTCTTGCTGGAAAGAAAAGTAAGTAATTCAATAAGATGTAGGACTAGCTTTTTTTCCGACTTGAAAAGCTCCAGTTTGTTGCCTTTCGTTTCTCTGCTGGGTAGCTGGGGTCGACGTCAATAGGTTATTCTTAGACAATCCCAGGAACTAGCAACTGGATCAGCACATTGTTGAATCGTTTTGTCACACGTTGCGTGACGACACTCCGACATTCTTTAAAGTTGGAGTGGTCTCGTTGTAAAGGAAGTAACGAAAGATGGTTTAATGCCAAAACATCAGCCAAAATCCTTTTTTTTAACTTGCTATCCGCAACAATAGAAGACAGGAAATAGTTTCATTGCAGTAACAGTTTTAAGCAAACAATCATGTTTTGGGTCTTTTGTTCTTTAAAGGAGCTTTGTCACGGGATTCTTTATGTTTGGCGGTTAAAACTGCACAAAAATCTTAAATATGACCATTACTCATACCTTACTCATTTCTTGAAATTTAGGAGAAATGTTTCTCTAAATGGCCTTTTTGTAGAAGAGTCATCCATCAATAAGTTTTGACCTTGTGCGAAACATTGAAAGCGATGTCAACTTTATTTTCAATTAAGCAATGCTACTAAGGTAAAATTTGAAGATAAAGATTGCCTTTTATAACCTTAAATTAAGTGTTGTTGTTGTTGTTGTTGCTTTTTCATGAAAAGATAAAGGCTTTACCGATGAAGCCATCGCCGGTCTGTCCAGTACAGAGGACCTGGCTGCAGCAAGCACAGCCTTGAGAAAGACGGAAAAGGATTCGTCAGGAGTGAGCAAGGAAATCAAAGAATTCGGGGGATTTCTCCCTGTCATGTTGCTCCAAATTAAAGGTTTTTATTCGGAAATAGTTTGTTCATTCACGTTATTCCGTAATGTTCTTAATAATCGCCAATTATCGTAGATATCTGCGATTTTCAGTTTTCAGTAGTCGGGGAAATTTTGGGCAAGTTGGAAACGTCAAAAATCCTACATCGCCTGAGATTTTCACGACATATGAAAACTTGGCCATAGTAATTTCCTGAAACGATTGCAACCACGGGAGGCCATTTTGTTTCGTTTTGGCTTTTGTTTTCAAAGTTTCATATTACTTTGCTAATCACATCCTATTTAACTAATCATTACGCGCGAAAAGCTCTATTCATTTTTTGTTCCGTTGATGATCAAACGTCATCGAGAGTTTCAACTGAGATTGAGTATGAGACACCGTTTGACATTACAGTGGTATAGAAAGACCTCAACCTGCAGAGAATTGGAATGCGGAGAATAGCCCATTTCCGAGTTGCTGCATGCCTCAGTTTCAAAGCGAGTCCTGGTGCACAACCATTCAAATGGAAATGAGTTGCGTGTTCTTATACAAATCAAACTCATTTCCCTTACAATAGTTGAGCACCAAGACTCACTTCGAAACCGAGACAAACAGCAACTCGTAAATGGCCATTTGGGTGTGATAAGCTCTACACCACCGAGCCTCCAACTTTGAGTCACTTGTGGGTAGTATAAAGGCGTTTTTTTTGTATTTTAGGATCAAGACACATTCAAACAAGACTCGTGGAACCTTCGGTCAAGTCCCTCAATTCTGGGGATGTGTTTATCTTGGTAACGCCCAAGGACGTTCATTTGTGGAATGGGAAAGATGCCAGCATCATGAAGAAAGCTAAGGTTACCCATTGCTATTTTTATTCTGTGTAGTAGCGTAGAGCTGTGTACTGGAGTTGTTGATTTACCCTCCGAAACCACCTTCACCTCCGGGCTCGATTGTCAAACGTTTTTTTTGCAAAAAGGTACGGAAAGTCAGTGGAAATTGATGCTAGTCATTTTTTCACTGAGGAGTGAGCTTGTGAGATGCATGGGTCTCCATCATATGCATTCTGACTTCTGATGGAGGTTACACCAATTCACAGATTGGCGTTTGGTCCAAATGACTGCTATTTTTTCGCACCTTAGGCTTTTGCATCACCTTGAAAGCGAAATGTAGTGGCGAAAAGGATAAAAATTGTTCGCAAGGAAACAAAGTTGAGTTTTCGTCCTCTCACCTGTGGAGAGGCCCCCTTTGATGAATAAAATAGTCTGAATTTGGCCAGAACAAAAAAATCTACAAGTATCACTCTTAGTAGAGAAAGGGTTGACATTTTCAAAAAAGAAGACAAATATATCATTTTATTACAGTATATCGCAAGCAATTCTCAGGCAAATTGGAGCACTTTGATTGGTTGGTTTTAGGTCGGGATTTTACAGTACGGATCATTACCATGGAAACGGCCCGTTTCCGTATTTGTTCCCTCTGCCGAGAAATTATCGATCCGTCGTATTTGCACGGACTGAGCGCAGCGAGGTCCGTACTGCCTCGACCTCGGGCCAATATTCCTTAGTAAGGCCCTCTCGCTCGGTTAGCAAGAGGTTGGTAAAATTTTACGGGTTGGAACGTCCACCGTTTGAGGATACAGACAGATATATTAAACCCTTTATACGACCGGCAAAGATGTGGGTCTTTTTAGGAAAGAGGTTCTTGTCTTAGAAATCTTATGTTAAGAGCTTTCTTACGTTTTCTCGCTTTTCAATGTTTTGCTCCACAGGGAATGGAAGTCTCCACTCTTGTTGTGAAGCAGAAAGATTTGGGTTGCAATGCTTCTAAAGTTCACATCATTGATCAAGCCAAGGAAATCAATGATTCACAAACAAAACTTTTCTGGAAGGCGTTAGGAGGCAAAGCTGACGTAGCTGGTATGTTAGGTTTTTTTTTTCGTAGCGAAGAATGTATGGTGTCGGATAATACCTGAGAACTTAAGCAAGGAGGACGACGAAGTGTTGGAGAACGCCATCTGAAATTTAACTTCGCGTTATTCAAGTCCTTTCGGAATTTTTCGTAGTTGTTCGGCATGGAAAGTGACTACCAACCTTCCGGAGACGTTCGACTCAAACATCTACTCTGTTCGTACTAAATTGCGCGTAATAGACCTTTTTAGCTCGTACATGTTGTTTTTCCAGTTCAGACCACCTGATGTTACTCTAGGGAACAGTTTGTTTCAAATGTCGTCTAATGCACATTGCATATATTATTAACAAATAGATTCCATGTTGCCGTGCGTCTGTTCAGTAATAGATCACAGATGACGTCAAAATGTGGTAAGAACAAAAGAGTGGCACACGAGGCGATAGACGAGTGTGTCACTGATGTTCTTACCACATTTTGACGTCTTCTGTGATCTATTACTGAACAGACCCACGGCTACATGGAATCTATTTGTTTTATATAATAAAGAAGATCAATAAAGAATTAAACTTTATTCGCATAAAAGCTGATGGTGACGTCAATCGTGCGTCTGTCTTCTAATAGATCATAAGCAAGAACCAATCAAAATCCGTGAATAACTTGGATTATTATATAATATATGATATACGCATACGTATGCAAAAAAAAAAAAAGAAAAATTCCCTTGGGAACATTACGTGGTCTGAAATGGAAAACAAAACGTACAAGTTGGCGTCTGCTGAGATCGAGGTCTTCTAAACCGGAAATCTGGGCTTATTGGCTCGTTTAAGGCTCATCCATCATTCGGTACTCCATATTCTTAATAAACCCATATTACTCAAGATTTTGCCTGTCTAACCTCTCATTCTGTGGCTGCGGCCACACTAGGGTACTTGACCGGGATATCCATTCAGTTAATTGAAATGAACCGGTTTAAAACGGTTATGAATGCGGCCGTGTCTCTTCGGTGTCAACCAGCTTTTAACCGGGTTATGCAAATTAACGCAAAAACAGTACACTTTCTTAACCGGGTTAGGTATTTTTAAACCGCCTCACTGGGTAGTTTAAGACGCGTTAACCGGGTTAAGTTTAGGGAATTTTTTAACCGAGTAATTTAAAATTGAACCTAGTTAAGTTGCTAAGTGCGGCCTAGGCCAGTGTGAGGCTAGACGGGCAAAGACAAAGGAGGGTTGGTCCAATACAGCGAGATAACTGGATTCACGTTACTTAGTGTAGGCTTTTAGCCATATTTTATTGAAATTTGCCGACTCGATCAACTTTAAGCGAGTTTGGAACTTTTTTCACGGCATTTTCGGTTGTCTCTCGCTAAGCGTCCTGAAAAACCGTTCGTGAAAACACGGCCTCTGACCTGTATGCAAATTATGCAGCTGTATTGAGGATGTGTGGTTTCCTTTAGACATCAGATATGTCTAGAAATGCCGCTAATGAGATATACCTTATTACATGAAATTTTCGCGACACTTTAATTTCTCGAATTTCGCGTTTTTATTTTGAATCGTGAAATTAAAGTAGTGTCGCGAACATAACATGACGCGAAAATTAAGTGAATAATTAAGTGAATAACTATACATCAATAATAGCTAATAATGAAGTTGACAAAATCACGTTTTTATCTATTAATTCTGAGGCAATTGCAGCTCTTCATACCAAGACATTTACAATCGAGGATAGAGGCGAAATTATTCGAGTCTTAATGTATTCTTCATTTCTTGGTTTTTACTTCAGTGATTTATGATTTTTAAAAGCGATTTTGCACATTCCCTGGATTGGAAGTAATTAATTCATGCATACATTTTGTTGAGCTTTGCTCAGTGTCGTTGTTAGTCATCATTCCCGAGTTTTTAAAACAAAGATTCGTGATTCTTAAAAGATTTTAAACTATGATTCATGATTTCGCTTCCATCCCGAAATTTACACAAACGACTCTGGAGATCATGGTCAATTGACTAAAATTAACGAACAGGTGTAAAATTCTTCCGGAAATGGTTAGAACATATAGACCCGTCGCTGCATCTCTTGTTGTAAATTTTGACGTTATTGTAAATGAAGTTCTATTTGCTTTAAGGATAAGTTAAATTCCTTTAAATAGCGTCTTACGTACTAAAGATCGCGAAATTAGAGTGATTCATAGTACAAGTGTCGCGAAATACGCGCATCGCAAAATCGCGAAATTAACGTGTCGCGAAAATTTCATGTAATGAGGTTCCCGTATTTCAATGAGCGTCCCCGTTTTCTTCTCCCCAACTTCACTCGCGTCTAGGAATGCAGAGAATTAACGCCAGAAAGTGTCTCCCAAACTACTGCTCCTCAAGTAAGGATAAAGAGCTGAGTTTGGAGAATTCAAGACAGTTATGAAAACCCTCGACCGCGTCTCGGGTTTGCATAACTGTCAAGAATTCTCCCAACTCCACCGAGTGTTTAGATGAGGCTATGGAAACACGGAAAAAAGTCCTCTATTGCTTTTATAAAATATTTCTCAAAGATATTTGGACAAATGAAGGAAACTATGCTGGTTTTTTAACTTTTTGATGGAAACAAATTTTCTTGATACACGCTGATATTTCCTACCAGCCAATCAAAACGCGCGTCTGACAATACATAACCAATCAAAATTCGTGTGATGTCACAGCCGTGTTTCCATACTCCCATCTAAAACACAGCTATTGACCAATGAGAGTGCGCGTACTATCCTAATTTCTTTATAATACCTTATTGTTGCAAATATGTTGCAAAAGCGTAGACTTAAAGAGACACTTTGTGTTGGATGTCAGAATTGCGCTGGAATCTTATTTAATAGGTGCATGTAGAGCGGTTTTCAATTGGGTGTCGAAAATAATTAGATAATTACTTTGGTTTATGATTACTTCACTCAGTGATTGGTTCAAAGTTCTCGCGCCACTTTTTCAACCAATCAGAAGTGAAACCTAAACCAATCGTGGCTCACGCGTACACATTTTCCCGCGCTTTGTGTCGGCTACGTGTAATTACTTCGAGTTTTGATTGGTTTGCCGGATTGTCTCCGTCCTTTTTGATTGGCCAAAGTAATTACTTTGGTTTTGGTTTTACGACACTCAATTGAAACTCGCTCTATACTTTGTTACAGATGTTGAAGATTTTCCGTCGGATGAAGAGCACGAGAAAGGCGTCATAAAAACTAACTTGATATACCGTGTGGATTGTACCTCCGATCCGCCTTGTCTTAAGCTACGAGATGACTTGTCAGGCCGTGTTCTGAGTGAAAACTTCATGGATAACTCACAGGTCAGCCAATGAGATTATGAGACAATCACTGTTGTTTTATGCATTGCAGCTCTCTTAAATTGTTAAATATGCCATTATACTAGTCGAAATCGAGGAGAAGACAGGCACAAAAAGAAAATGGCCGCGCGAAATCTGGATTCGAGCTCTCTCCTCCTCGAACCCCGATTTACGCGCAGCCATTTTTTTCTCGTGCCTGTCTTCTCGTCGCGCTCAACTTACTAAGCGGCGAAAACGGGACTGCTCATAGTCTACAATTCTGCAGTCAAGAAGTACTTTTTCACAGAGGTGCAAAATTATTTCCGGCATATAATTTCTAAATCGTCCTTCTAAAGGGAATCTCCACTGTAACAAAAAAAAGACAACTGTAAACCACAGTAACCATGTTTACAATGAAATTTGTTGCGCCATCTTGAAAAATTGTCACGAGACCAAGCACTTTTTAAATTTGAAAGTAAACTGATGGCAAACACTTTTTCCTCCGAACAAGAGAGGATGAAGGCAGAGAACACATCCACCATACATAGGCCTCTAACGATGAAACTTTACAATGAAACATTTTTTACTATCTAAATTTATCCCGTGATCATGATGCGCGGCTGTTTTAAGGAAGACACCTGATTGGATCTGATCCTCTGGCCCCAGTTGTTCAAACGATGGATAGCACTATCTGCCGGATAAATCACTATCCACTGGATAACTCAGTTGGTTTTGCCAGTGGTTATTCTCTGGATAGTGATTTGTCCGCGGTGAACAACTAGGGCCTGACCATTGGCTGCGCGACCATGAACACAAAACCTAAATAATTTTGACAGCATGACGCGAAGATACCATCAGGGAGCATGGGAATGCGTTCTTTCCTCGCATACTCACGTGCTCCGGATTATAGAGTGTTTTCACCCACGTGATCAGTAAGCTTGTTTTTCCACCGAAACAAAAGAACACGTTTGCATGATAATAGAGCTCAATTCCCGGAGGATTAGTTGGGGACAGCAACATGACCACCGTTCCTTTGTTTAGGGACACCAACATGGCTACCGTGGCTATGGTCGTCCAAGTGTTTCAATATTCGCTAAATTCTATTCGCTGTCGAAAAACCGCATTCGCTGTCGCAAAAACTCATTCGCTGTCGCAAATGTTCCTTCGCTAGTACTGAATTAACTTAATTTGCATTTGCTAAAATGAAAACATAATATTCGCTGACATTTAACAGTATTCGTCATTACTACATCAACTTCGCTGTTGCAAAATATTGTTAGAAACCTCCAAGGCCGACCCTCACGCAATTCGTTTCCAGGCCTTCTGGCTGTTCGTACGTGTTTTGTCATTGTCTGCACGCAGTGAAGCGGTTAATTTTTAGCGACAGCGAATGAAATTTAGCGACAGCGAATGACATTTAGCGATAGCGAATGCAAATTTAGCGATAGCGAATGAGTCCTAGCGACAGCGAATGAGTCTTAGCGACAGCGAATGAGTTTTAGCGACAGCGAATAGAATTTAGCAAATATTGAAACATCTGGACGACCATACGTGGCGTCACGTGAAAACACTCTATAGTGTTTAGTTGGAGTGGAATTTCCCTTAAGAGTTTAGAATTCCCTAGAACCTCCACACAAAGCCGACAGGAAATTCACATTTTTACAGAGATGACCGCGCACACACTTTTCTTGTTGCTGTCGTTGTTTTTGTTTGTTTGTTTTTGTTTATTCTTTCAAGTATTTCACTCTTTCCTGTTGGTTTTTTTTTCGGTATTTTTCTTTAAATCTCTGTACAAAGGCGGCTTTGATCTCTGTCCAGCGGTTTTAGTGAAGTTTTTCGCTCATCAGCGTTTTCCCAGCTTTTGTTGGGCCAAGAAACCACCACTGAAGATTTGAAAGTACCTGTCTCTATAAATCTGAGCGCTTGAAAACTCTTAAATTTTAGAAAGAGTATATTGGATCGTTAGCAGTTTGCTTAGCCCAATATTTTGTAAGCTTTTGGTAGAAAATATTTGGCTTATCATCGAAAGCAAAAGGCTTCAAATCGGCTAATGCCTAAGCTGAATCAAAGTTATTAGAGGGGGATGGTTATGAAATGCGACAAATTTCTTTGTTGTAGGTCACAGTTTTTGTTCTCTTTTTTGGCCTTGACCGTGCACAAAACACAATAGTTGTTTACTCCGTACTGAGGAACTAACCAATAGAAACGTGTTGATTACGTAATTCATGCATAGTGTATGAGCGCAAAACAAAAGATTGTGCACGGTCGTGGACTTTCCAAACTAAATCTTGGCATCTTTATTTGACCCTTTGATGTTTTCCGAGCTTCCAAACCATTCCTCTCTGTTAACTATGGCTGAATAAGTTCTTTAAAGTTTCACGGTTAATTTGTCAATAAACACCATGCCTTTTTCCAAGCAACGACTCACCCACAAAGAAATTTCTTTGTTATTTGTCTTGTTCGCTAAAGGCCTACGTTCTTGACTTTGGCTCCGAAGTTTACCTATGGCTGGGAAGAAACTGCTCTAATCTCGCGCGCACAAAGGGCGTGTCCCTCTCGCAAGATCTCTTCAAAGGAACTTTCAAGTATCAAAGTGGAGTCAGTCCGTTGGACCCGACAACAATATCTGATAACGACTCCACTACGCAAGAAGTTACGCGGCCATCTTGGGCACTGTTTGGGCGGATGACGGCCCGCTCGGAAACAGTGCTCTTTCGAGAAAAGTTTATCGATTGGCCTGACCATAACATCGACTACACGCAGGATTTTGTGAAGCAACCTATAAGCGGCAGTTTTGTAAATCTTTCAGAGGTAAGGGTGAAAGAGTTTGTTTTCGTTTTTGCTTCCTACTTGCGACGACTCAAAGTCTTTTCGCCTAATTTGGGACTACAAGCTTTGACACCGTGCAAGCCACTTTAATAATCAGCCTTGGCTGCTTCAGTAAATGTCAGCATTTCGCTACCAAAATAATGTTGTTCTTGTTTTAGCGAAGGAATTTTGGTGTTCTGTCACGTTTGTGTTATTAGTTTAAACTAAACCGCTTAACTTCTCAGCTTTGAACGCTGTTACAGAAAAATCGCTATTAAAGTAAGCACATGGAAGTATTAGACGAAGGTAAAATTGCAAAAACTCTTACTTAAGCGTAATTTAATGTCCTCAACTCCCAACCCGAAACCGCCCCTCCTTACCCTACCCCATTCCGTGTGTCTCTACCCTACCCCCCTACCCCGCTTTCCCTTCCTTATCTGCTACTCTCCCTATCCTACACCTTACTCTCATTTGTGCTCCTCTTTCCCTACCCTATCCCTGCACTTCCTACTATACCCACTATCCCACTCCCCCATTTGCCTATTCTTTGCACTTTGTCCACGGCACTTAAATCCTGGGTAAAACCCCAAAAATCTTGACCAATTTTCACTTCTACAAGGATTGAAATATGCTCCCTTGTTGGGGACCATTGGGAATAGGCTTCCGCACTGTAGTTACAGATGTTTACTCCTTAAAAGGCAATTCAATTCATCAATTTTGAGTCATTTCGGAATGGAACGGTTGAACCGGTCTGAACATGCTGTCGCGGAAGGCCTAGCAACCACTCCACGAGACTGTAGGCTCAGCGGCCACTCCTGCAGAGCATGTGCTTGGACCGAGAATCTTTTCCTCCGTGTAAAATCAGTCGTTAGTTGTGTTAGTGAATAAAGAAACGTCGCGTTCGCGACACTTGCTCCTGTATTTTATATTTAGGTACAAACTGTTTCTTTGAGAAGTTTTGCAAGAAATTTACCCGTAAACATTTCCTGCTATGGAAAGTCACTTTTTATGGAAGTGCTAGTTTCCTTTTAAAAAATGCTCTCTTCTAACTACATCTTGCTAATTTCAAAGCACCTGTTAACGAAGTAATGTTAATCTGTTAAAACTCTTATCTTAATTCTTGTAATTCTTGCTTTTGCTAATTTTCTTGAAATTAATACTGGAGCAGACTTCTTCTGACGAAAGCGGGAGTTCTGTTAGATCATCTAAAGCCAGAAAGGTATGGGGATGCTGTGCATTAATTTAAGCCGAAAGTTGGCGCCACTAAGCTATATCTTTGAACGCGTATTTGTTTTAATTAAGCGTGCTTTTGCGCCAGTCTTCACTGGTAGTAATGTAGATCCCCGCAGTTATGAACGCAATTTTTGCAATTGCGTATAGAAACCTGAAAAATTCAGGACTTCAAAGGGGTTTAAACCCGTGACCTCGCGCTACCGGTGCGACGCTCTAACCAACTGAGCTATGAAGCCACTGACGTTGCTAATTGGGAGCTGGTCATTTGTGAGTTCTAATGTTCCCGTGAGGAATGAATCAACCGTGAAATGATATATGAAATTGATCATCCGCAGTTCATATATGATCAATTTCATATATCATTTCATCGTAGATTGTATTGTGTTGCATTGGCGAGCCATCGATCATCATAAACCAGTATTCACTTTGAACTCGTGATTAAATTGGTTCATGGTAGTCGATAATGAATTTCTCCATTTAATCACTGGTATGACGATCGGCGATTTTCCTTGACATTTTAACCCGGAAGGGCTTGGGACTAGAATCCCGCGCCATCAAACTTCACTTCACACCGATAAACTATCGTCGACCGTAATCAGACCATTTGGCCTTGATTTAGAACTTATTAGCCAGCCAAGAAAAACCGAGCACGACGGGGAACGGGAACGTTATCTGTCTGAAAATATAAAGTCATGTTTTTCTACTCGTTTACTACCGGTTTTGCCTTTGCCCCAAAACGCTAAAGTATCTGAAACAGCAATTGCGCCCGAGGACAATGAACTCCAATGGGAAGGGATTTTCCGGTGTTTCCGGAATTCCGGAACTTCAGGACCACTTCTCGAGTAAATATCCGAATTTATTTTCCGGAATATTTTTGTTCCATTCGATTCAATTCTTTACCCGTTTTTTTCGACATTTTTGGTCGAACTGAAAAGCGCCCTTACTTAAATTCTTTGCGGCGAAGTATTTCCAACTCTGCTTAAATGGTGGCCGAGGCCTAACAACATATATATGTTCGTGTTTTTAGAAGCGGCCTAATAGCATCTTTGAGATGGAGCCTTGTGAGCCTAACAAATTCATAGAATCTCCGCCTGACCCAAGCTTAATTCTTGAAGGTTTGTACTTAAGATTACTCTAAACGATGGCATTACGGAACCATTAATTTTTATTACATTTTTACAAACCAATATAGGTTTGTAGCCTTCTTGTTGCCTTGCAAATTCATACACTGCGCTATTCTTTATAACCTCAAATTTTCATTGGACCAAGATAGGATGCAGCTCTGTTGTGTCCAGGATGGGGGTCCATTTTTTACGCGGTGATTTTATTTTTGCGCCAGTGGTTTTGTGAACCAGTCACGAGAGCCGTTAGAATAGCTGCCTTCTGACCCTTTGAATATTGGGTGATGACGTCACCGATTATTATTGATTTTATCACAAGAGCGTTCATTGGCCGCCAAAACAAAAGTATCTTTTGTTCGAGTGGTTGGTACTTATCGAAGTAACAAAGACTATTTGTGAAGATAAGTCTTTCCCTTACCCCAGTTACCTGGTCGTAAAATGGGTGCGTGCTTTGTTGTTTTTAAGACACGGCGATTCACCATGTCTCCATTTGGAACTCATGATTTTACCGAATAGCACACTTTCTGTTGATGGGCCCAACTAGCTTGAATTTATGGTTTGACGATATCGTCCGTTCTGGATCGATTTCTTTTAGACCCTTTATGAAACACACGAAACCACACGCCATTCGGGTTGGACGCACTCATTAGAAGATCCCGAGCGTCAGTATTTGAACGGGTTCCTTCGCGAACTGTACAAGTTAGCATGTACCAGGCTCCCTGATAGTAGGTAAAGACAAAAAAAAATTGCGTGCGAAAAATGATTGGGGGCTTAGGTCGAGGCGAGGCGGCTCGCCTCGACCCAAGCTCCCACTCGCTTTTACCACGCAGTTGTTTTCGTTTTCCCGACTATCTGGGACCCTGGAACAGGCTAGTACAGGTTAAAATACTAACAAGTCAAGTCAAGTCAATGAATTCTTGTTGCACTATTTAGACAGGGTGATGTAGCAGCTCTCGTAACGTATTATGTGATTGGCTCGCTGGCTAAGCCAAAAACAAGAGACTAAAGAATTGAAACAATGACTTAGACTTTACGATACCAAACAATAGCAGGTTACAAAAGCTGCTACACTACTGTTCAGACAAACCGGGTAGTCATGTTTACATTGCCAATAACCTAATTTTCCAACTTTGCTTACCGTATCATCTTGTTCATCATTGGCCGATGAACAGAGGGTGACCTGCGAACCAGGAGTGAGTTAGGGAAGAGTGTTGTTATGGAATGGGTGGGGTCCCATCACAGTCACAAATGAGTCTATTTTTAGAATACCCGTTCACGCAAAAATCAGTTGTCATGGCCCTGAAAAAAACGTGACAGAAGCAGTCACGCGTGACATGGCTTCTTCTGATTGGTTAACATTAACGGCCCTTTGTTTGTTTCGCGCGCAAAGTGTATCTAAAAATAAATCAATTTGCGCTTGTGCTCATTGGGGCAAGACCACAAAGTGATAGTTCAACACTCCTATCTAATTCACTCTTGTGCGAACCGATTCTTCAAGAGTGGTTTAGTTTAACTGCATTTTTTGGTTTATTTTAGGATTTGATGTAGGCCGTGGTACAGGGAGTTTTGACGAAGAAGGAAGGCGCTTCATTGTTTCATCGATTTCCACTAAAATCTGGCACGTCAAGGAATATTCTTACCAGCTACTTCCAGAAGAAGAGTACGGTCATTTCTACTCTTCGGAAGGTGTGTTTTTTTTTACTAGTAACCGTTTTTGGCGTTTTTCAGTTGATTCACCAAGGTTAAAGCGCACCATGGGTAGGAAAATATGGTAACTCATCTGTGCAATAAAATTTGGTTTTGGTCACCGTACGACCCTTCACCCCTCCATGCATGCCAATGTGACCAGTATCGCGTGACCATATCGCGTTCAAGTTTAGAGCTCCTTGAGGTCAGCTGTTTTTTTTTCTTTTTTAACTTGACCGCTGGGTCTCCATTGGATCGCAGGCTCAAGGCAGGTTAACTTATTGTATTAAGAATAAATAACCCGGGAGCTCCTCTTTTACGCTTGGCTAAATCTATATAATTATTCTCTCCGTTGCTCTGGTCGATGCATTGATCGCCTCCCACCAGTGTGCCATGTGATCGATTCCCATACATGGCGTCACATGTGGGTTAAGTTTGTTGGGTCTCTACTCTTCTCCGAGAGGTTTTTCTCCGGGTACTCCGGTTTTCCCCTCTCCTCAAAAACCAACCTCCGATTTGATTTCCATACAGTGGCCCAAGTAGTGCCCCAGCGCTAAACACAGTTCACACATGAAATTTCGCTAAGGACGGTGCCTACTAATTCCAAGGTATTTTTGCATGGTTTATGAATATGCGGGAAAAGCAAATCTTGACAGGTGTTACTGAAATCCGAAAAGGAAAATTGGGGGTAACCGCACAATTGATCAACAATATTAGTAAAAAGCTTTAAAATGCAAAGCAATGCAGGGTTTTCGTTTGAGGCCGGAGGCCGGAGGTGGTTGAGTTGAGGAAAAATCATAGACAAAAGTTAGGGTTAGTCTGTAAAATGAGGGGGAGAAATTTACAAAGCAAACTCTCAACCCCAAAATAAGGTTAACAAATGAAACAAACTCTGTAAGGCGGATTCTTCTAAAAACACCAATTAAGACAGCCACAAAGGTTACTAGGTTACCTGCTGCCTCATGTATTACCATTAAACAACAAGCTGCTTCATGCATTACTATTAAATAACCAACCATTCACACACACAATATTCCCCTCGAACTACCTGCTAATTAGTGAATGTTTTAGGTAGTGGAGAGAAACCCCTTCTTGTAAGGAGGATTCTTCTATCAACACCAATTAAGAAAGCCACAAAGGTTGCTAGGTTAACTGCTGCTTCATGTATTACTATTAAATAACCAACCTTAAGTTCATTAGAAACGGCATAAATACACTTAACATAGCGTACAGTTTTTTAATTGATTTGCCCTCTTAGGATATGTCGTTAGATGGAAATACTGCGTCAAGCTAACTGGCGTCAAGACGCTGAAAGGCAAACAGTCGAAGTACGAAGATGTGGGACGAGACAAAGTAGCGTACTTCTTTTGGCAAGGAGAAGACAGTACACTCAATGAAAAGGGAACTGCAGCGCTGATGACTGTGGAGCTGGATTCGGATAAAGGACCACAGGTATTTCAGAATTGTTTGAGCCGGGGACCGTTTCTACAAAGTCTCGAAACGTTTTGGACCTTTCTCAGACTTTCTTCGGGTCTTTTCGGATTTTAAGTTACTAAACGTCATAATCTTTTACACCACTTAACTTACTCTGTTCACACCTACTACTGTGTATTATTTTTCTTTTAGGTGCTAGTCGCTCAAGGCAAGGAACCACCATGTTTCACCAGATTATTCGGAGGAGAGATGGTTGTCCACTTAGGAAAGTAAGTCTGTTGATTATAACTTTAAAATCTAGTACGCCTCTTTGATGCTTAATGTCGTTTTTCTCGGATTTCCTTTCACTTCTTTCCTTGTTTGTCTTTGTAGGAAGGATTCCCTGGAGGAAACAGGTACTACCTTTTTGTTGTATTATAAAGTATCAAAAGTGTATTAGAGACCTTCAAGGCGACGATGTTGTCGGCACTTTGAAGCAAAAACAGAGCTTCTGTCCGCTCTGCACGTAAAGTTTAAAAGCGCAACCACACTAATACGTTTCAAAAAGAGCTCGTGTTTATCTAAGGGAAAACGAAGCGAAGTATTTTTCATACACATAGCGTTTTTATGCCGTTTTCACCAATCCATTTCAGTGATAAAAAGCGATAACCACAACTAATTATAATAGTTTACCACTTTTCGTTTTCGCTTGTCCTCACTAAAAGTGGCGATGAGCGTTTTCACTCAATGCGCTTTCAAACGTCTTCGTTCACGTCAGGGTATTGAAATTGAAAAAAAATATTTAAGGGTGAATGAAAGGAAATGCGCATCCAAAAGCACACGTTTTCAAACTCATTGGTGGTGGATGGAGACTTGTGTACTGGAAATTGCATTTGTGAGGACAAATGACGGACGGAGCCGGAGACTGGGACGGAGACAAAAACGATGACATTAAAAACGTGAGATAATTTTTCATCGTTTTTGATAGCTGAATTTTGGATAGGTGGAAACGATACGAAAACATAAGGGTTGATTTTGCTTCGGTTTTGCAGAGATGAAAAGGGATAAAACTTAACGTTTGGTTATTGTCAGGTTGATCAAGGCTGATCAGTATTGGTATTGTACTTTCACAATATTGGTATTGTACACCATGTTTCATGACAGTTTGACGATGGAATTATCGTTGGAACTTATGACCCCACGCACTGTTCGCATTTTTTTTAGGTGATGTAGAGTTGTTCATCGTAAGAAACGAAGTTCCGGAGGAGTCCTTGTTATTGCAGATACCTGCTAGGTAAGTGCAAACTCGAGAGTTGGTCCTAACTTCGGCATAACTTCGTGTGAATTATAGCTAGTGCCTGTCTACCCATGTGATCGACTGTCGTGTTTTTTTTTTTAACTGAAACAAAATGAAACGTTTGGATAAGAATAGGGTGCAATTCCCGTAAGATTATTTCGGGACTCCAACATTATTGCCGTTACAGAGTTAAAAAACCAAGTCTTTTTTTAATAACATTGCCAAAAAATGCGCTGACTCGATCAGAAAAAAATAATTTCAGTAACGGTTATTTTGCAATCAAATTTATTTGAAAAACGTTTGACAACATTATTTGTAGCATAAAAAAGGATTACTCGAAGAAACGCTCATTTTCACTTTCGAATTTCCCGGACCCTGACATCTTGAAGAATAGGCCAATTCCGAGTTCATGTCTGCCTCGTCTTCAAAGCGAGTCTAAGTGCCAAGGTTTTGTGATGGTAATTAGGTCTACTTTACTCATGAATGAAAACTAATTTTCATAAGAAAAACTTCGCACTTAGACTTGCTTTGAAGACGAGGCAGACATGAACTCGGAAATGACCTATCGTGGCGTGTTGTGGCTGCTTCAGTGTATATTATACGAAAAGCGTACACGTCGCAATTACACGTCGCAATTATTCAAGAGGCAAAACTTATGAAATGTTTTCCTTTGCACTTACGTGCCTCTGGGAGGCCCACCCACTTTTGATTTCTAACACGTCGGAGTGTCCCCTAAATTGCAAGTATTTTTCCAACTGTTTCCAACAGGAAGGTAAGTATTAGGCTAAGCGTTATATTTAGGTTTGAACTACAATTGAGGAGCATAATTTAGAGGCCACTTTGTGACGTAAATTGTCTCGATTTCCAGGCGCAAGTGATGTTGAAGTTTAGGAGAAGAATAAGGGGACACTTCGTGACGCTTATAAAAAATGGCGAGCATCTTCATGGTATAGGCCAGTCGGCCTCCTCTTCAAAGCGAGTCTAAGTGCAAAGTTTTTTTGATTTGAATTAGTTCTGCTTTACATGTCAATGAAAACTGATTTTCGTAAGAAAAATTTCCCACTTAGTCTCGTTTTTGAAGAGGAGGGAGACATGAACTCGGAAATGGCCTAACGTAGCTATTGTTTCGATTACATCCTGAGCATCATACCAGAGTCTATTTTTCATTCTCGTTATATTTACTTCACACTGTGCGATCAAAAACTAAAGGAGAGTTCTTTTTTAACTTCTAGTTCATCGTCTTTGCGATCAAGAACGTCATTTGTAGTCACGGATAAAAAGAAGGCAATTGTGTATGCATGGCATGGATGTAAATCACTTTCCTCCGCGGAAACGCTGGCTGTCAGCGCTGCAAAGAGGTTGAAGAAATGGTAAGTAACCGACGATGTTACCATCCCTTGGTAGGAGAGGCTTCGTGTTTTTTTTTTATTTCTTTGGTGGACGGCCTGAGCGAAAGAGATCTGTGTAGACTGTGAGCAGTCCCTTCATAAATCAGTCGAGAGGCCCGCTCTTCAAAGGCAGTCGTTTTTTGTCACGCAAATGACTAAAAAGACCGAGGGAGACTTGGTCTAAGATCTGTGTCCTGTAAGAAAACTCGCTTAACTCGACCGCCGTCCGCGATCTTGGACGACGCCATTCAAAACGCTTGCTCTTGGTAATTTTTGCTTACCGTAATTTGTGTCCGCTGTGTCTCGCGCATTCTTTGACAAGAGTTCCGCTGTCATCAAGTGAGCCCGCGTAGTAATAAATGAATGAAGGGGGTAGTTTCTAAAGAAACTGTGGTGCTGTGTCGGTGGGGAAGTAGTATACAAAAAAGCCGACGTTTCGAGCGTACGTTAGCCCTTCGTCAGAGCGAATCGAGAAGTTGTGGGCTTCGTGTAGTTTTTATACTAGTAGGAGCTTCGCTATTGGTGACAACATGGCAACGTGAAAAATAGGAATATAGGACTGGCTATGAAACGTTAAAACTTTCAAAAGCGAGAGAACAACGTTGTCGCAATCGATGTTGAATTGACCGTGACAGTGCACAATCCTTTGTTTTTGCTTCGTACGGGTTCGCAAATTAGTTGCGCATAATTTAATCGAAAGATTTGATTGGTTGTCTTCTCGAAAAAAGGTGTGTTTTGTGCACCGTCAAGGCCAAAAATACAGACAAAAACATGAAACAAAAAGACTTGCCGAGTTTCATAACCATCTCCAATGCATTAACTATGAAAGAACGTTACGGTTTGGTCGCTACGTAACGTCGACTAATGCATAACGCAATCAGCTTTGACCCCAGGCAGCAGGTCTCTTTTCCTCCCCCCGCCAACCTTGCAATTACCAAAGAAAAAAGGCCTCTGTAACTTTTTGCGGTTAAAATGTATCCGCCACTGTCAGGAGGGACACTTAATGTAAATTCTCTTCACAATTGCAATGAAAATGTCATTCAGACAGGTATTGAGAATGATGATTATTATCAGCTTAAGAGATATGTGATGTTGATAAACAATAAAACGAATCGGCTAACTCAATGTTGTACCCAATTCAAACCCAGTGGGAATAAAACGTTTTGTTCCAGGTATTTCCATATCATTTCAATGTGAATTCTACATTACAATACAAATACATCTAACACAAAGAATTTTACCCTCAGGAGATTTGAATTGAGTACAACATTGATTTGGCCGATTTGGTCAATTTGTTTCCCCGCAAAACTTTAAAAATAGACACTTTCTGACGCTGCTGGTGACAAACCTGATTCCAGATACCTTACTTTTGGGTAATGGACTCTTGATATACATGTAGCATCTTTCCCTCGCCAGTCTTTTTCAGGCTTCTTTCGCAACTTCTTAAGTTGCTTCACTACTGCGATGATCACTTTCAATAGGGAGTTTAAGAAACGACGACGGCTACTCCAACGGCAACACCAAAAAGCAGTAATATTATTGAATAAAAGAACCAAAATAATCGTGCTGCACGTGCGGCACGCTTTTTTTAACTTTTCTCTCCCGTACTCGTCAAAACTACTACGTGAAATGACCAAATTTATGGTTTGTACGACAACGTGGACAAACTACTGTGAATCTTTCAGTGTCACTCTTTACTTCAAATCCATCCGTACCAATCCCAGTTATAGGACACTTTGCCCATATTGTACAATATAAACAAGGTCGAACAATCATGAAATACTTAGAATAGCTAAACTTATATTTTGAGGTGACATTTTCGTCGCCGTAGCCTTCGTGGTTTCTTAACCTCCCTGATGCGACCTGCGTACTCCGCGGTTCAGATAGATGAACATTTCATATATCCTTTCTGTCATTATGGTGTTATGTGCTCGTGAAAATGATGACAAGCCAGTTGCGAAAGGACAACTGAAAAGTCAGAGGCCTATTAATATGCGAGCATTTGGTTTCGCCTATGCTTCCCTTGAGAACCACTGCGAGCAACCATTATTTTCTCTGAATGAGCCGCCTTCCAGCGCCAAGGACGAATAAAGTTAAATTTGAACCGGTAAAACGAATTAGTTAACTTGTTTTGGCGCGTGCGCGTGCGTTCAGCTACGTAACTGCTGCGTTTGGGCGAGCCTGCTGCTTAGTGATTCCATATGTTCCCGCGAAATAAGACGACTAATGTGAAATGCACCACGTGGGGTGTGACGTACTTCGCACATGCTCGATGGAGAATGGAACGGCTGCTGGCAGTGGTTTCTCTTTCTGGAAGCGGAGAAGAAACCAGCTGCTCGCAGGGTAGAACGCGAACTTCAGACCTCTGTAGCACCGGTCTTACGCTCTCAAAGTGTCAAGTTGAGCAACAGTAACTCCTGTGAAGCCAAGCCGTTATCTAGGTTCTTCTTTCACTAAGGGACCCTCTGATCCGCAGCGCCACGTTGTTTTGTTCCTTAAATGTTTGAATGCAACTTCATGATGGTAATTGCTGTTATGCGCCCGTGAGAATGGAGACGAGCTTGTTGCTTGGGAACGGACGAAATTGCAACTGACTTATGTTAGTGGTCTTTCGTGGTTGTTCCTCGCAGCGATTAAGAATAGAAAGCTCTAGTAACGACATGATCTATTTTCAGGTATAGCCGGCAATACTCGAAAGACTACAAGGCCAAGGAAGTCTCGGAAGGAGAGGAGAGCAAAGACTTCTGGAATATTCTCGGCGGAAAGGCGCAGTTTCAGTCCCTGAGTTTAGGTCTGTATTGAGCTGCTCTTAAGCTCCGGCTACACGTTCAAACATTGTTAAGCAGCGGCTGCACGTTGCAACATTGTTAGAAGAACACGTCCCAACACTTTTTTATAAAAACGCTTCTAACAATGTTGGATACGCATATAATATTGTTGGGAACATGTCACTTTAGTCACAATTTCCACCTCCGCCATTTTGGATTGCTTATGGTTCTCGGATTGGACACTGGGCTCTTATCTCTGATTGGTCTTTACAATACAACATTGTTAAAATGGCGGCTACACGCTTCAAAATTTGTTGTATGTTGGAGAAAATGTTTGATGAAATCAAAACATTCTTCCATCAAAAAATGTTGAACAAACGTCATCAAACATGCATGCTACACATTCTAACATCGTTGATCCAGCAAATGTTTTATAACAATGTCTGAACGTGCAGCCGAGGGCTTTATGGAACATTTGTTGGATCAAGGTGACTTCTTCTCAGCTCGTCTAAACGTCAGTACCCACAACAGTCCTTCTCAGGAACACACTCATTGGGAAAATCACACGCCGTCCAGGCAATGTACTCTGACTGTAATATTTATGCCATTCGCTCCTGTTTGTTCCCACAGATTCAAAGAAACACGAGTACACACTTCGCGTGTTTAACCTAAAAAGTACCAGCGGTTCTTTTGAGGCGATTGAAGTCTTAAACCCCGGGAGGTCGGAGCACATCACACCTTATCCCATTTTACAATCTCAGCTGTACTCTGCTGATCAACCAGGTACTAAATTTTAATTGCACGATAACCATAAAGCTAACCCTATTGCAGTAAAGTAGACTTAAGGTGCGTTCGATTGGGAAATCCGGATTTAGATCTTAAAATCTGGATCTTCGGATTTACAATCGAACACAAAATCTGACAACGGATTTTGTCGCAGATTCACTAATGGGAAATCCATGTCGGGTGAGGATTTCAATCAACAAAATCCGTCGCGAAATCCGTTTTCGGATTTTGTGTTCGATTGGAAATCCAAAGATCCAGATTTTAAGATCTACCGGTAAATCCAGATTTCCCAATCGAACGCACCCTTGATAGAAAACTCCCTCACTTTTATTCTCATAATTCGGCATGTATTTCATTAATACCCATAAATGGAAATATGAATACCAGACAATTCGCCCAAAGAACAATAACCGAACTTTTCGCCCCCTGCTCTTTTGATAGTTTCCCCAACCTTAAATGATTCTTAAAAGCAATGACCTTCGGGGTAGTCCAGGGTAAAGGCCGCACAACACGTTTACGATTGTCGGGTGCGTTAGAAAAAGTGTCACAGCATTTTAAACCATGCAGTCCTGGGGGTTCCCCATTGACGAGTTAAATCGTCTGGCGTTAGACAGAGTAAAATACCAAGTATGGCCGGTTTAGGGCTGAAATGGCTAAACATGTTTGGAAACGCTGCGACAATCGTAAGTCATGTCGTAGGCCTGTCGTAAGCTTGTCACATGCGCCAAGAATCGTACCGTGTTAATCGACCTTTACCGTGAACTACCTCGAAAGTCATTGTTTGAACAAAAAATGCTTTCGTTCTGCCTCTAATTATTCATCATTTTAAGATCCGGGGGCGAATGTTACGACAATTATTGTCCAAGGGAGGGCGAATTGTCAACTTGAAGGTGACAAGTGATGGTTCAGTCAAGTCGGCTTACTCAGTGTTGTACCAAATTCAAATCTCCCGGGATTAAGAGTTTTTGTGTATTGTATTTGCATGATAATGAAGCATCCATATTTAAATGATATGGAAATACCTAGAACAAAACGTTTTATTCTCAAAGGATTCGAATTAGGGACAACATTGAGTTTTGTAACTGTAAGCAGTTGAGTTTGCCGTCGTGGTGTTTAAAACACTTTACAAACAGGCTCTCTAATTACTATTTTAGTCTGAACGAATCCTTTAGCATGCCCAAACAAGTGTAAACTGGTTATTACACTGCATGAAGCGGTTGTAGCTTTTGGATGAAATGTTAAAGTGTTAACGCTCAAATGAGACCTACGTATATATACTGCAGGTACAGTCTGTACTTCCCTGTTGCCAGGGGCTGCGGTGTGACTCAACCGCCATACATATGCATTACGTATTGCTGGTTTTCACTCACGTGATCAACAGCCATGTTTTTCAACGAAAACAAAAGGAAGCGTTTGCATAATAATAGAGTTAAATTCCCGGAGGATTTGGTCGGGGCACCAACATGGCCGCCTTTTCTTTGTTTAGGGCACCAACATGGCGGTCGTGACGTCATGTGAAAACCGAGAATAGGACATCGTATGAATGTCGGGTGATGTTTCGAAAGTTCTCAAAATTTCACGAGCCGTAGGGGAATGCAATTTGAGAACTTCCAAAACATCATGAGTGGCCATAAGACACGAAATGCACGAGGAAGTTCATTCGATTTTTTTATTTATTATATACTCAAAAGAATTCCAATATCACTGTGTTTACATAGCAAGAACAGGAACAACAACATGTTTATTGTACCTACAGTAGTTTATTACAATCTGTATTGCAAACACCATAAATAAAATATTTATAATTAAGGTACTGACCTCCAGAAATAACTATATAGAATTTAAAATACCTGGAGGTCATATTCAGGAAATATTTGGACATGAGATAAATAGAGAATGGGTCAAGAGGTACAATAGGATAAAAAAAAAAGGCAGAGCACACACCAAAAACCATACATACTGTATACATGGACAAAACAGTGAACACAAAACAAACACAACTTTTTGTCAACCCATACGAAACAGGTATACACAGGTATATACACACATTACTTCCGCATTGCATTCTATGACCTCTAATGCATTGTATAACCTATTTATGGATTCATCCTTGACCAATGAGAAACGCGGTATTTTGTTGAGTATATAACATGGGATATGCAACCATAGAAAAAAACCCAAAGCAAAAAAGGTGGTGAGGTTACAATTTTACCATTCCTTCTCCACAGCCGTCCTTGGTGGTGATGTTTGATTACCTGTTTTTCAAAGGAAAAACGTGTCTTTTTTTTTTAGCCTTGTTTCTGGTGGATGCAGTCAATGAAATGTACTTGTGGCACGGCTGGTGGCCGCTTAGCGAAGAAGACTCTGAGTCGAGAGCTTCAACGACTGGTTCGGCCGAGACACGCTGGAGTAATGACAGGCGCCTTGCAATGGAGACCACTAAGTCTTACGCTGAAGGTAGTGGCACATTCCTTTAAAGTGCCCCTCCCCTCTCCCTCCTCCTCTCTTATGATTTAAAACGGCACCTGCCAATAAATTTTGCGATTCAAGCGAAACGCGAGTTCTTTAATATTTTTTAAATGCTACGCTCTTGCGGTACATCCCTTCCGGATCCACTGGCCCATTTGATCTGCTGGGGTCGAATTGTAGGTATGTCCAAGTAACGTGTTGTGAACCTCGTCACGACTCATAATTTTTATGTATAGTGTACCAAAATGGCGCCCAATTTAAACGTTTTATGCGGTAAATAAAAGCGCGCGATTCCTGGATATATTCAGTGTATGGTATCTTGGCATACGTCCCCCTCGTGATGTGCGAAATTTGCAAAAAAAACGTCATGAGTTAACTGAATGAAATGGGCCAAATATCAAAGACTTTTCGTTGTCAAAATTCTTCTTTTGAGCTACCTTATTCACCGCGTTTATTGTCATGCGCTGTAAAAGTTAGCAAATTTCCTTAAACAGATCCACGACCGATCTTGTGCGATCTAAAACGACGGCGCGCAGTGTTCCTTTTCGTGTTTTCAAAGAGACTTCCATTGCATTGCACTTTCTTTGTTTTGGTTTCTTTATTTGGTCCTTTATTATATTGGTTCCTAAGTTTGCAATGTAATGAGAGTGGCAAATGCTTTAAGAAGGGCAACTTGGAGTTTTTCACTCAGTCTAAAGGCCTTTGCAAACGAGGACACATTGTTGCGGACACATTGTTGCTCATGATGTTTCTTGGGCGCGCAAACGCGCGGGACACAAAATGAATGTTGTATGTTGTGTTTCCATGCTGCGTAAACTGGGAAACATTTGTTGCGGACACAAAATGTTTCTGAACAAAATGTTGTGTCCGCAACAATTGTTGCGCGCGCGGGAAAACGGGGAAACATTTGTGTCCGCAACAATGTGTCTTCGTTTGCCAGTACCTTAAGCGTCACCTACCTTTTTTATAACCGAGGCTGAGGGCCTTAAGGCGCCCGCAAACCAGGACATATTTTTGCGGAAACATTGTTTCCCGAAATGTTTCCTCGGCGCGCAAACGAGGAAACATTAACTGAACAAATTCAGAAACATTTTTTGCTTCCGCAACAAATGTTTCCGGGCGCCGCAAACGGGGAAACATTTGCTTCCGCAACGATGTTTCCGCTACATTGTTTCTTCGTTTGCGGGCGCCTGAAGGGGTGGCTTTGAATTTTTTACTGTTTGTGTGTTCTCGAAAAGAGGGTGACGGACACATTGGCGTTTGTCGCAAGCTTTACCAGGCTGGTCGTTCGTGATGTTGAAAGGAAGAGAAGAGATTAAGCCGTACCCTAACCAACTGCGGCGCTATAGCCGTTCCCCGAAATCACAGTACAAAATATTGTGCCGACGATTAAAATTTGACGACGTTATTTTTCTTTGTAGAACTGAAGCGCGACTTTTCTGAAGTATTTATTGTTTACGCTGGCCTCGAACCAAAGAGTTTTAAGAATCTTTTCCCTTTCTGGGAAGATCATCCTGACGCGACCAAAATAAATCGATCGGTAAGTGTTTGAAGTTGCCGATGTCATCATAGATAACATTTCGTAGGGCATATAGCACAAGTTGTGGGCTGAAGTCTCGTTCCGAAAAGGCCAAAACGCTCCATTTTTTTTATTTTTGGCTGGGGATGGTATTATTTTTCCGTTTAGTTTGTCCAGGGTTGAACATTGCATTCAAGATTCTGTATGAGGGATCGACCTTGAAGCTGCTATCTTGCACAAAATGAAATGGAAATCCTCGAGAAGTCCAAATCGATCGGTTTTTTCATCTTTATTTGGAGTTGGGAATGGTATTGATTTTCCTCTTTTTTATCCAAGGTTGAAGATAGAATTCAAGATTCTGTATGAGGCGATCACCTTTAGGCTTTAAAGCCATCTATAAATAGTTTTCTTTATATCTCTCCAACGTTTTTTAAAGCCACGATTGGCTTTTCTTTGTGACATTCATGTAATCGTCTTTTGTTGGGCTCGTTGTTTTTGGCTTTATTTAGGCTGGACGAATTGACAACGATAAGTTGAAGGTCGAGGTTGAGCTTGCCAAACTATCAAGGTTGGTGTTCTTGCTATAAGCCAGCCGTACCAAGGGGGGACAATACGGGCTGCGTTTGCTCTCCCTTCCGCACCCCCCACAGGTCCCAAAGGTACACATTTTGCTGAACTAAGTTTAAGCATTTTACTGGAAGGTTCTTTACACGATCATTTTAGCTCCGAAACGTATGGAAGGTGTTTGCTTCGAATAGAAAAATGCTTTTCTCCTTTACTCCTGTCTTCTCAACACTAACTTTGCAGTGAAGTGCTTTTATAGACCACTTTCATAAATGGCGATCTCCTTTACATTCTTTTTTATTTATGTTAATTAGACCTTCTACCCTCATTTTAAGACAACTGTTCTTTTGAAATTTGATCGTCGTAGAGAGGCTAGAAAGGCTTATTAGCATGAAAGCAGAAGAATATTTTATTTGGCCGCCATTATGGATGATGATGATGATGATGATGATGATGCTAATAATAATAATAATAATAATAATAATAATAGTAATAATAATAATAATAATAATAATAATAATACAAAAAAGGCCGATGATTTATGCGCATACAAATTGGCTTTTGTTGCCTCGTTCAAGATAAAATATTCTTTTGAATTTTAAGCTTAAGAACGAGGCATTTAGGGCTAATTTGAATAAAAACAAAAGAATAATTAAATGGCAGCCATTTTGGAATAAAGTGTATAAGAAGAACAAGAACAAGAACAAGAAGCTGAGAAGGACAAGAACAAGAAGATGAATAATAATAATAATAATAATAATAATAACAATAATAATAATAATAATAGTAATAATAATAATAATAATAATAATAATAATAATAATAATAATAATAATAATAACGATAGCAACTTTATTTAGAGCGGTTTGGCCAATCAAAAAGAACGGAAACAATCCAGTAAACCAATCCAAACTCGAAGTAATTACACGTAGCCGACACAAAGCGCGGGAAAATGTGCACGCGCGAGCCACAATTGGTTTTGGTTTTACTGCTGATTGGTTGAAAAAGTGGTGCGAGAACTTTGAACCAATCACTGAGTGAAGTAATGTAAAACCAAAGTAATTCGCTAATTACTTTCGACACTCAATTGAAAACCGCTCTAAGTGTCAATGGATTTAATTTAGCGCAAGAGCACTAATTATGGACACTAACGAAATTAACTCAAATCAAATCATTTGAAATCAAATATTAGTTCTTGTGGAGATGGGAAAACTGGAGAACCCGGAGTAGAACCTCTCGGAGCAGAGAAGAGAATCAACAATAAACTCAACCCACATATGACGCCGAGTCTGGGAATTGAACCCGGACCACATTGATGGGAGGCCTGTGCTTTCACTACTTCGCCACCCCTGCTCACCAATATTGGGTGAATATTGGGATTGCATTAAAAGACTGACTTGGAACGTAGTTCGTTAAGCACCGTCAGAACTTTGTTTAAATTATGTCTCTTTGATGTGTTTTGATTTCTAGGAAGGAATATAGCTTAGAAGAACTAAAGAAAAAACCATCCCCTGAAGGGGTGGACCCTTCTAGGCTGGAGGCGTACCTCAACGAAGACGATTTTCAGGTAAAAAGAGAACTTTTGGTCTTCTTGTTCATTTTACCTTCGCTTGGACAATCAGTAGTTCAATAGACCTTTTCGGCTCGTACATTTTGTTTTCCCAATACAGACCATGTGATAATACTCAGGAGACTTGGTCCTTTGTTTTGTTCGTTAAAAAGAGTGCATGCAGGCATATTCATGCTTGCATGCCCTCATTTTAATGAACAAAACAAAAGACCAAACCTCCTGAGTATTATCACATGGTCTGTATTGTGAAAACAAAATGTACAAGCCGAAAAGGTCTATTAGTTTGTCAGCCTGAAAAAAAATCGAAATTAGGTATCCTTTTTGTAGTGTGGTCATTGTCCCGTCTTTCCGCCAGTGAAGTTGGCCAATAAATAAACATCTTATTCCAAAATGGCCACCATTTTAGTATTCTTTTCTCTCCTTGAAAATTGGCTCTTTTTGGCCTCGCTTTCAAACGTAAAATTCAAAAGAATATTTAACCTTGAACGAGGTCAAAAGGGGCCAATCTGTATAGGAAATCGCACGACCTCTAGTACAATTCGTGATTAATAGGAGGAGCCTTTAGGCGAGTGCAATTTGAGAACTTTCAAAATCACGAGTATCTATTAATCACGAACCGTACGAGAAGGTCGTGCGATTTTTTAGTTATAGTATACTCAACAAAATTACGGTCAACCAATCAGAACGCGGTAACGGTGAGTTTAGTATATATCTCCTCCGATGCCTTCGTGTTTACTTCAGAAACCTTTGAAACTCTTAGGTCCAACGTCGGAAATCTTAGAAAAGACTTCGGTTGAACCTCGGACACCTTCTAAATTCTTCGGGTCAACGTCGGAAATCTTCGGACGTCTTCGGGTCAACTTCGGAAATCTTCGGAAGGCTTCGGATGCTTTATGGTCGCCTTCGGAAGTCTGGCAACGTCGGAAAGAAAAGTAATTGGTACTCCTGGAGAGTACAATTTGGGATTAATTGTACTCCTTTCGTCCAATCAGAATCCAGTAATTTTGTTGAGTGTACTATAAGCAATCAAACAAAAGAATACTAAAATGGTGGCCAATGGCGGCCATTTTTTAATTAGTGTATAAGTCCATCAGCATCCACGTTGCAGTCTGTAATCCAGTGGATTTTTAGTGACAATTTTAACTAAGCGCGGTCAAGAGTCTATCACCCAAGATTAAGATGTTCATATCTGTCTCCTCTTCAAAGCGAGTCTAAGTGCGAAGTTTTTTGTTATGAAAATTAGTTTTCATTCATATGTAAAGTAGAACTAATTACCATCACAAATACTTCGCACTTAGACTCGCTTTGAAGAGGAGGCAGCCATGAACTTGGAAATGACCCGTTAGTCTTGATTCACATGTAAAGTAGAGCTAATAGACCATATTCGTATTCTCAGTATTGGACTGGAACTAGCTTGCAATGGAGCCTAATGCGGGGGAATATATTAAAAAGTATTTGCATTTGAAAAGATTCCCCCGCATTAGCCTCCATTGTAAGCTAGTTTCAGTCCAATACTGAGAATACGAATATGGCCTATTACCATCACAAAAACTTCGCACTTAGATTCGCTTTGAAGAGGAAGCAGACATGAACTCGGAAATGACCTAATGCCTAGTCGCCATCAGCGTCAGAAATATAGATTACTTCATGGTTGGTGAGTGCGTACGATTTTTATTCACGAGTTGTGAAGGATCGCGTAAACGAACGAGTGAGCGAAGCGAACGAGTGAGTTTGACGATCCTTCACAACGAGAGAGTAATAAAAATCGTACAAACGAGGCAATCATGAAGTAATTTGTTTATTATATAAGTACAGAGATCATAAAGTTAACGAGGTAAGTGTTAATGGAGAGGCTATCAAACCACCGATCGTGAACAAAAGCCCTAAACAAATAGCAAAATATTTTTGAAATAAAAGAAATCTTTACCTTCCATATCTCGCTTGAGCACTTTTAAAGCCTTTTAAGATCTTCTGAAGTATTTTTGTGGAGAAAACTAAGCGATAAAAGATCAAAAACTTTGAAAACCATATACCAGTCGGCCGCCATGTTTACAAATCTGTGCACAGGCCACCCGCGCCAAAGTTCAACATCATATTAGCCAATCAAAAGGCTGATACAATTTTTCAGTAGTGAAAATAACGATATAGCCAATCAGAGCGACGATACGTCGTTTTTTACTAGTGAAAAAAATCGTATCAGCTGGCTTCTCTTGCGCAAAAAGACTATTTTTATCTCGATCCTTTTTGGAGTATAAATCTCGGTACGTATATAATAAAAATGCTTATTTTTAAACCATGTTTTGCGGGAAAATAAACAATAGACCAAATCGGCTAACTCAATTCAAATCCTTTGGGAATTAAACGTTTTGTTCCATCTGTTTCTATATAATTTAAATGTGAAAATAACGATATAGCCAATCAGAACGTCGATACATCGTTTTTCACTAATGGAAAAAATCGTTGTAACTCCAAATACATTACACAAAGAATCTTAACCCAAGGAGATTTGAATTGGATACAACATTGATTCTATTGCTTATCTTCCCGTAAAACTTGGTTTTAAAATAGACACTTTTCTGACTCTGATGGGGACAAACCTGATACCAGATTCGAATTCTTGGCAAATGGACTCTTGGCGTGGTACAGTACTTTATGGTACTCGTTCCCAGGTCTCTTATCGCTCTCAAGTTAGGAAGGAGAGACCTGGGAAGTAGTCCTCCCATCGCAACCAAGTTCATAAGGAGACAACCTGGGAAGCAGTTCATGATTGGTGATCTGTTTTTCGTTTCTTCTTCTATCAGAAAGCGTTCAACATGACCCGAGCTGCATTTGATGTCCTACCAATGTGGAAGAAAACAAATCTGAAGAAAAAAGCTGGTCTTTTCTAACTTCTTTTCAAGAAACAGGAGATATTTAATTGCGTTAGTTTATTATAAAATATATTGAGTTTTTAATGAAGGCTTCTTAGAGCTGTGTAAGTTCTGGGAAAAAACCCTTTTAAAGAAACTTTAGAACTATTTTTCAAATTTATTGAGTTCGGTCCTTGTTCGAAAGTCGGAGAAGAATACCTTCATCTTTGACAACAGGGCGGTTTTACCTTCGACAGGCACAACAGACCAAGGCAATCAAACTAACCGCGGGAAAGCACGCGCTAACAAGTTACAGTTTTGTGATGGTCTGGCCTCTGATTGGGTGAAAGTGTCGTGCGAGAGCGGTTTTAAACCAATCACCGCGCTAGGTGTGGCAAAACAAAGCAATCGTGAACACTTTCTGAAACCCGCTCAGTTTGAGAAGAAGACCAGTTAAAAATAAAGAAGAAAAGAAACAAGGAAAGAACTGAATAGTTAAGTTACAACTAGACCAAAAATTCACCGTGTAATCCGCCGCCGCTTCGTCAAAACTGCTCAGTGATATCGAACAGGAAGATTCTGACCCCGAAAAGAACATATATATTCTTTGGAGTGGCAGGTGTGTTCTCAAAGCATGCTGCTGTAAAGTTTGAGTCAACGGAGCACAGCAAACGCCATACTTAAGATTTTAATGATGTCTTCAGGTCAACAAGGGGGGCCTTCCTTGTGAGGCATGTAAGCTAAGTACGGGCTTTTCTTTTGCTGAGAATTTGCAAAACGAATCCGCGTAAAGCGCCAAGCACGGAAGAAGTCGACAAATAAAGACAAAAAAAATAAAAACTTGTTGTTATTGGAGACCAAGTAACCTTCACCGAGGGTTGAATAAATCATTTACACAATTTAAAAAAATGCTGTTGTGTTAGAATAGTAAAAGAGACTTAATAAGATGTCCTTATTTTATATCTGGAAAATAACATTTAGGTTTAAAAGTCGTGTTTTCTATGCAATAAACTGAATTAGGTAATAAGTACAGTGTTTGTTATGATGCTCATAGCGTACTTATCCGTTTTTATTTACCACTTAAGCCTCCCTATCCCTGTAAAATTTGGGTTGTGTTACTTGCTCGATAATGAGTTTTTAATTTTGACTTTTCTTTGCTCCAATTGTGCCCACATTTTGATAATGAAGATGCACTTTTTCGTGGAGTAAATTCCATCGTACCTGGAGGAGGCTGGTTTGACTGGCCTAAGCTTGTAGTCGCTAGGAAGAAATACACGCGCGCGCGACCCCTTGTGACGCGCTTTTCCCGAATTTCGCGCCCGCTTGTATTTCTCCCTCTCCTTATTAGAGTCTAAAACGTTTGTATACTCTGCGCTTAGTCGAGAACTTAAATAACTCCGAGGGCCACGTAACGTCATCTCAAAATCGGAATTTGAATGAATCTAATTTCCTTTCGACTACTCCAATCATTTATATAAGAACAAAAATTCCCGTTTCCCAACAATAAAAGTGGTACGAAGGGCGAGAAACTGAATGAAAGTTCTATCTTCACTACCAAGCCTAACTTTGATTATTCATAATTTTGCAGGAGACGATAAAGAGGAAACACACTCGCAGCGAATGAAAAGCGATTTTAAGAATGGGTTTTCGCACCAGAGGCCTGTTTGTCGAATGTCTCGTAAACATCTCAGACCCGAAAAAGCATTTATGAAACTGCGATCCACCTGCTTTGCGAACCTGGTGCCTTAAGGCGTGTTTTGAAGATAACAAAAATCAAAATGATAGTGAAGTTTGGTGATGAAAGACTTTGCGTTCGCAAAGCTTTCCTTGACAATTATCATTGCTCTCTGTAAATGATCAACAAATTTCTTTGACAAGGAATAATTGCTCCGGCGTGTAGACGATGAACAAGTTTT
>NC_090889.1:19047014-19064514 GCF_036669925.1 Montipora capricornis
TTTTACGGTCCGACATTACTCACGTTCAAAACTAACCGATTGGACCTCAGAGGGTTGGATCTAGAGAAAATGACGTCATTTACTCACTAGCTTAAAATTTCTGCGTGAAAACGCAATTTATTATATATGCAAAACACAGGTTTAAACGTCTGAAAGCCCGAAACTCCCGTGCTGCATATTAATTCAACCGCGTACACACGCATTGCATTCTTAAACTAGTGAGTCCTTGACGTCATTTTCTCTTCGACCCAGCTCTCTCAAGATTTTAAAGTTATTAATGGCAGGCCAATAATAAGAAAATTCCAGTTAAAATAAATACGTGTCTTTTTAAAATCAGAACTTAAAACTTTGGTCAGTTAGTGTTTAGTTAACATAGTTTTTGAAATCCATGCAAACAAAAGAGAGAATTGTTTTTTGGTCGCAGTACCACTTTAATGCTAATAAGCCTTTGTAGCCTCGCTACGACGAGTAAATTTCAAAGGAATTTTTTGCTTCAAAATGAGGGCAATAGACTGTCTAATTAACATAAGCACAAAATAATGTAAAAGTGGTCGCAATTTGTGAATGTGGTATATAAGTAGGGAGTTTAAACAAGCACAACGGCAACAGTGCTACTTCAGAATATAAGGTAGTGACCTTGTAAAAATTTCGCCAAAAGTCCATCTTTGTCGCGTTTTACAAAACGGGCGAACTATCTTATAACGGGACTGGTAAGGAAGGTTTCAAAAATATGGTAGAAAATGAGCGGTTCATTGTTGTATGATAAGGCTGTCGTCAAAACCTAAAATTTGGTCGGTTTACTGTGTTGTTTTGTGGGTTACGTCAAAGAAACGTACTAACATTCGTGACGAAAGTGCAGCACAACTATTGTTTCGTTTTTTAACCAATGATATTCTCATTTTGTGACGTTGCCGTTCAAGGCGTAGCCGTCGTGACGGCGTCGTTACTTAAAGGCCCACCTTCAATCGACGGGCATTACAAGCCGTGGAACAATTTTCATGTACGAAAATACAGCCAGAGATGAAATTCATCCAATCAAATCACTCCGATAAGCAATGCGAATTTCCATAACAAAAACAAACGGTCGAAAAACCTGTCGGTTGAAGTTGGGCCTTTAAATGCTCTAATGCTTCTTCGACCCTTCATTGCTTGAGAACTGTTTTTTCGCTAGAGCAGACTACTTCAAGTCGAAGGCACAGTCCAGCATGTCTAATCGCCTTAGTACTGCTCGTGTTCAAAGTTGCTAACTTCTTTACATTATTCTAGGAAATAAGCGAGGAGCAATAACCGATGCGAAATCTGCGTTTCGATTGAAGCCCGACTTTATGAAGGGAATAGAAAGAAGTAAGTTGTATTATAGACTACACCTAGAGGATGAAGAATCTAATTGCTTGGAAACCTTTCTGCTGTATAGGTGGCTCAACTGATGAAAGGGAATACGCCTAATCTTATTAGAAATTAAAATGTCCTCATAGCGTCAATAATAACGGCCATGAAGAAGATAATGGCGATAAAAGTGATGTTAACCACGACTGAGGCAACGATGATATCATGTTATTATTGAACGACGGGGTTTAAAGGCGTAATCCTTTGATTAATAATGTTAAATGAACTGAGTGGAGTGCAATTTGTATAGGTAATCACATGATTTCGAGTGCAATTTGGAATGAATAAGCACGAGTAAACTTTTCCAAAGACGACCAAAATTGCTCGAGTCCGTAGGGCGTAGTGGAATTTGTAGTCTTTGAAAAACTTTACAAGTGCCTATTTATTCCAAACTGCACGAGAAAAATCATGTGATTACTTATTAATAATATACATGAAATAATCCGAGTTGGTTAAGCAGAAGAAATGCACGCGTATCACACAATCAAGGAAAAATTGCTCCATAAATTGCGCCATCCAGGGCGTGCGCTTGATTTGAAAACAAAAGATTTGATTGGTTCTGACCAAACCCTATTGTTTATTAGCCAATCATTATCCAGAATTTCGATGTGTAAATTGCACTGGTATTACACTTTTTTCAGTGTGTTATACTTGAACTGCAATGCTCTCGGCCAATCAGAATCGAGTAGCTTTTTCATGTATATTATTATGTCTGAAATCAAATTAAACGAGCGTCATCGCGAGTTCAATTTGGAATCATAAATTTTTATTATATAAAATTATTCGATTGTGATTGGCTGAGAGCAGTGTTTTCTTTTTTTTGAAACAGTGCAAAAAACTGTTAAAATCACATAATTCTCGCTTTTGATTGGCTAATAAACAATAGGGTTTGGTAAAACCAATCAACTATGGAGTGGGGTGAAATCTGGATGGCGCAATTTCTTACGTAATTTTTGCGTGATTGCGGGATATGTGTGCGTTGCTTCTTCTTAACAAAGGTAAGATGTACTAAAGTGTCAAATAGATGGACTTCAAAAAGTCATAAATGCCCTGCATTTGTTATGCAACAGGTCCCAAGATAAAGTCATATAACACCAGTCCTGAAAAGTCTAAATTGGCTTCCAATTGGTTTTGGAATTAAGTTCAAAATGCTTAACAAGTATTCAAAGCCCTCAAAGGAATGGCACCATCCTATCTGAGTGGGATGTTACAATCAAAGCCTACTTCAAAACCTCATTAATAATTCATAAGCCTAACAGCCCATCAAAACATCGATAAAACGTCACGTGTATGACCGTTGCTTAAATAGACCACTTTCATAAATGGCGACCACTTTTACATTCTTTTGTATTTATGTTAATTAGACCTACTGCCCTCGTTTTAAAACAAATATTCTTTTGAAATTTGCTCGTCGTAGCGAGGTTAGTAGGGCTTATTAGCATTGAAACAAAAGAATATTTTATTTGGCCGCCATTATGAAAGAGGTCTATAAAGGTGTTATTACCGGTCAAACTCTATCTGTTATTATTGGTAACACAATATCCAGCAGTCGGAGGTTAGAATTTGGAGTTCTGGAAGAGTCGATATTGACTGGGACCTCTCTCGTTCACCCTCTATATATATAGCACCAATTCAAGACAACCTCTGCTCATAAGCTGTAGACTGTATGTACTATGCAGATGATTCTCCTTTATACACTACTATTGATCCTTTTGATCAACGCCCTGCCCTAAACACCATTCAGAAGTGTATTACTGGAGACGAAAAATGGAACACCAGTAATAATTATAGTGTGCAATCCTAGTACTGTAAAACAGAGATCATTCAGTTTAGTTCTCGTTTCGTCAAGAACCCAATTATTGGTGATTTTTCGGTTGGCAACACTAGAGTACAACCATCAGACCGAGTTTGTAATCTAGGTGCCAACCTAGATAGACAGATAAATCTTATTAATTATATTAATAAAAGATTATGCTGTCGATTTATTGGCGGATTGAGGAAGTATCTGAGAAAGCATCACGTTAAGATGATGGTCAATGCTGTCTTCATGTCGAGCTTGGATTATTGTAACAGTTTATACTGAGACCTACCCAAGCGAGAAATGGATAAGCTGCAGCGTGTTCAGAACTGTGCCGCCGCTTGGTTTCGATCCGGGAATAAGATCTAACCAAGGAAAAAAGGGAAAGGAAAGGAATTTTATTTAAGTGTCTAGTCGTTCTAGCGCTGGAGCACTAACTGGGAACACTGTAAACTGAAATTAACAATTAACGCAAACCAAGTGAAATGTTGGTTTTTGAGGAGAGGGGAAACCGCAGTACCCGGAGAAAACCACTCTGTGCAGAGTAGAGAACCAACAAACTCAACCCACATATGACGCCGAGTCTGCGAATCGAATCCGGGCCACAATGGTGGGAGTCGAGTGCGCATGCTCTCACCACTTCGCCATCCCTGCACCCCTAACCATATAACTCCTGTCATGAAAGACTTGCAATGGCTTAATATTGGTGCACCCATTGATTTTAAAATTCTGCTTTTAGCATTTAAAATTTTAAATGATTTAGCTCTCTACTATTTGTCTTCACTTCTTAATTGTCAAATATCAACCGGTTCGTTTACTCCGCTCGTCTGATGGTTTCCTTTTACAAGTTCCTCCTGTTAATAACGTGACTCATGGCTACCGCTCATTTTTATATTAAGCATCGAAAATCTGGAACAGTTTACCTAATCATATCAAATACTCTGTATCTGGTTCCATGTTTAGGCAATGTTTGAAAACTTTTCTCTTTATAAAGAGTTATTCTACATAGTTCATTTAGATTTGATCAGACCATTGAAAGCGCATTGAGAATTCTTTAAATGCGTTATTAAAACCTATAATTAATAATTAATGAGACTTGTTCAAATGCGTCATTAAAACCTATAATTAATAATTATTTAATCCGGAGGGTTCCATTCGTGAGGCTGCTACGGCCGGCGTGGACCTAAGGGGACACGGTAACGGTCTGCGCATGCTCGTGTAGCTGATCGAAACTTGAAAAAGTCAGCTGACTTTTTCAAGTTACTAGCAATCACAAATTCAAAATGGCGTCTAGCAGAGGATCCGGACATGGCGGTAAACGCATCAACTCAGGGCGGAAACGAAAGGTCGAAGAGATAGGGGAATTTGCTTTAGATAAAGATAGCATTTGCTTTAGATACACTTGATTTAATGCAAAATATATGCAGAATTATTGAACTCACCGATATTTCCATAATGGCGGTCGAGCGTGACAAGTCTCGGAGAGAGTGAATGATACTGCGCATGTCAACCCGTGCCAGTGTCCCTTTAAACGGAATTCAGAAATCACGTTAATCGATGTTCTTTTTCGCACTAGAAGGCCAACAAAATCGTCTGGACTGACAAATCGTCTAATGAGCTAGAAAAGAGGACGAACAAACAACTTATTTGTCTGAAATTTGTCCGTCCAGACTAACAAATCCAGCTAAGTCCGACCAAAATTCGCGTTAGGCGAACAAATCTACAAATGAACCACCTCAGGGAAATGGAACTAGCGATGGAAGTGATGCTTTATGGGAGGTTTTCAATATGGCGGCAGGAAACAACCTGGAAGAGCCATCTTGTATTTAACAAGTTAACCAAGCCCTTTTCTAGTGCCAGTCTTCATGCACTCAAACTTATCCAGTTTGTCCTTCCATTATCCATCTTTTATGAATTTACATCGGATAACACTAGCGGAAATGGTCGTCTAGAATTTCACATTAGTTGACCAAACCATAGGACGATTTGTCCCTTTAGAAGATTTGTTCGCCTTCTATTGTGAAAACGGCCAATGACTTGCGTACGGAATTACGTAGGGTTTCACGAAAATGCCGAAGAATTCAAAGAAAAAATATAAAAATTTTAGAAGTCTCCCTATTCCATTCATGATATCTAAGGATTCTTTCAAGCGCCGGTTTGAATTTGTTGTTTATTATTGTTGTCTGCTTTGTTTGTTACTAAGCTGCAAGTCTTTATATGACCCTAAGTTGGTATGAGGAAGCCGTGACATGGTGTGACGCAGGATTGGCAGTATCCTTTACACTTCACTAAATCGGTCAAGTGGCCGGTAGATTCTGGAATTAACAAGTAGACCTGTACTTCGCTTGGGACACATCATCAGGAAAAATGAAGCTTACGCTACAATACCTGATACACTATAATAATAATCATCATCATCAGCATCATCAGCATCATCATCATACAATAATAAATCATTTAATATGCATTATAAAAAAAATCCATTACATATGTCTTTCTCTTTGGTCTTAGCATACTAATTTATGAAAATATATAAAAGGAAAAAAAAATAACTAGGGGAAAAAGGTTTCGTACTATACTATACTATACTATACTACTACTACTACTACTACTACTACTACTACTACTACTACTACTACTACTACTAATAATAATAATAATAATAATAATAATAATAATAATAATAATAATAATAACTACGTAATAAAATCATTTACGAAATGAAAAATGTCTTTAAAAAGTCTTTTAAAAGTTGTGAAGTTCGTCGCACTTTATCAGGCAGATTGTTCCAAAGAGTATATATATATATACATAGCAGCACAAACTGAAAAAGATCGATCGCCATACTTAGAATTAGTTGTTTTGTTAAACCAGGATACACTAGTGCTTATAGTTTAAATGTGAATTTCCCATCGTCGAAATCAGCGCTTCTTAAGGTAATCGTACTGATTATCGCATTATATTTTCCTTTCGATTTCTTCGTAACATGTGTGTATATAATGTTTAAACCGAATCCAGTAAACTTTCATTTTTGTTCTTGCTCGCTTCGACGACACAGAGTTGATCTGTTACAGACTAAAGCATATCGATAGCATTTCGTTTAGATGCAATTTCGCGGGTCTATCTTGAGGCAGAAATTATTGAGTAAAATTGTATTCGTCTTTTGATCCTAACTTTAGATGGCAACGCCTGAATTAAACAATAACTCACGTAGAGTACTTGATTTATTGACCTTTGGCATCGGTGAAAAATTCAGCTGAACATAAAGCGAAACACTCGGTCATTTTTTAGAAACTTCGAATTTTAGAAGATGCTTTGTCCGTCCACACGAACAAGTCGACGTAAGTCCGACCTAAAATCACGTTTTTAAGAGACGAACATATCGACAAATTAACCACCTCGGGGAAATGGAACTAGCGTTGCAAGCGATGGTTTATGGCGTTGTGCACGAAATGTAGGGTCAGTACGCAGCTATTACCACGGCTCTCGGGATTGGTTCAGAAAACAATGAACACAAAGAACGATACAAAAGAAACGATGGACCCTAACTCTAAAAAAAATAGAGCTGCGTCCTTAAGGGATCCAATGAAATTAGAGGTTGTAAAGAGCTGCGTCCTATCTCGAAAGGTAAGGTGACCAAGCATACCTAGTGCCAGTCTTCATTCGCTCAAACTTGTCTGTCTTTTATGAATTTACGTCGGACAACACTAGTATAGCAAAGTTGAAAGAAAGAAATTATCCTCGCACCTATCTGGACAATTTAAGCAATTGTCTCTTACAGACACCTGAAAAATTCAGTTGGCTTCACTGAGATGGCTTTGACTAATTTCGTACCCATATCTCACTCTGTCAATGACCGTGGGAGATCTGGGTACGAGATTAGGCTTTGACCAGGGGGCCGTTTCTTAAAAGTCCCGAAACTTTGCGGGCCGTTTTTCGGGTGTCATAATTCCCTTTGTATCTCAAGAAAGGAGAGGATTTAATTCGTCAAACTTCACAGTTATTTTTCTTTTTGTTGCCTTACATGTAAATACATGTTAAAAGATCGGCTTTCCAAAACAAGCGGTTGGCAATTTCACAAATGGCTTTTCGGGCCCGAAAAGCTTTCGGGACTTTCGAGAAACGGGCCCCAGCTCCAACTGTGTGGCTATGTAGCTCAGCTGGTAAAGCATTGCACCGGCATCGCAGAAGTCACTGGTTCGAATCCCTTTGAAGCCACTCTGGATTTTTTTGGAGTCTATTAGAGACAGTTGCTTGATTTGTCCAGGTACGTGCGAGGATCATTTCTCTCTTTCGTCTATAGCCCGCACCAGGAGCCCATCTGGAGCATGCAACTTCCATACAGCGTCTGTGAAACGGCGTTTTCACAAGTAGGTTTATTTTTAGACTAGCCCTTCCCGCGAATTAGGTCAAAACACAAAGGCAGTTCCGGTTCGGCGACCCTATGACGTCAGCTTAATTTCTTGTAATTGGTCATTGGGCTCCTGTGGGAGTCTCATTAGCGGGAAATTCAATCTAAAAATAAATCGGTCTGTGAAAACGCCGTGACACGAACACGGTAGAGTTGTAGGCTCCGGGTCATGGGTTCCTGCATTGGCTTATTCACGTAAGTGGACCAATCTATACATGATGATTTGTCCGTTTAAACGATTTGTTTGTCTTCTAGTGTACAAATAAGGCCATTTACCGAACCTCATCATATGTACTTACAATCCACGAGAATAGATAGAGCATTGCGCAGTCTGAGAGAAGCCTTTGATTCGAATCCCATTGAAAACACCTGTGTTTTATTACGCCATCAATTATAACGACTGCTTATATTGGTAGTGTGGTGATAAGCCTTTTATTTCAGTGTTTTATTGTTGTTGATGAATAATACACTGTAAGAGCAATATTATTACAGCTGCCAAGGTTTATTTTATTTGACTCCAAGAAGGTATGCGACAAAAACGAGACGTTGTTGGCTTTGAAGAGCAGAGCGTTGGATCGCAATAGAAGCGTCAAGGTAATTGATTAACATGACTGTCTGTTAAGGTCACATGGCTCTGAGACAGTTTACGATTTTTATGTTAGAGAAGTTTCAAGTGAGCTAATGTGTCAGAAACCTTAGTTTATAGTTAACAATTATTCACCGAAGTGGAGGTGAATAGTACTTAGATAATCACCTCCGAGTTAGCCAATCAGCGAGCTCGGATAGCACTATTCACTTGTGTGGTATGCACTAACTGTGAATACTTCCCTCAATAGCTGACCGCTCGATGTTGCAAATTTAGTTCTTAAGAGCGCTTTGACATAATCACCTGCTGGTAGCTCAAGATTTTCAGAAATTAGGCCGGTTTACTAAATGCAGGACGATTTAGGTTTTGATGAAGTGTCCCCTTGGTTTTCTTCCCAACTTCAGCACCACTGAGTCGCGTCTGGGAATTCAGACGGTCACTTCACAAAGGATCCCATAAACTCTACCCTTAAGAAGAGATAAACTGCTGTATTTACCCTAGCCTAAAAATAATGCTAACCATAACTCTAGCCTTATTAGGGAAGTGGTCAAAACTACTACACTCGAACAGGACCCACCAAACCACAAAATAGATGGTGGTGTCTGCCTGCACCCCCCTTGCTTAACGTCAAGAGATGATGTCTATATTGCATAGCCTCCCCTCTATCCAGCATTACAAAATTACAGTGAGATTCAAACCTCACTTTTCTTATTTGTCTAATAATGCCGACTCTTGCTAGCTGAATATTCCTGTTTCAACTCAAATTTAAAAGCCAATAAAATGTTGTCGGTAATGTTCATGTGATAAGTTCGAAGATAGGTGGTGTCTTTGAGAACCCCCGTACCCCAAAGGTGGGTCCTGTTCGAGTATAGTAGTTTTGACTAGTTCCCTAAAATATTAGAAACAGGTATCCTAGACAAATGACCATTGGGACACTTGTACACGATTCTCGTTCCTGACCACCTCGTACTTTTGCCCCTTCCCATCCCCCTTCAGTCGATGTTGACCCCAACTAAACAAGTGACAATAAACAACCTGAACGTTTGGACGCATAATGAGATTTGGGGGGGGGGGGGGAGGGGGGGGTTTGGGATGGGGTGGAGGGGAAGGGATGATAAATTGCTCGTGTCGTGCACGTCTTTACATTAGGGGTCGTTCAGTCGGGTCGTGAGTCCCCGTTGAAGGAAATGTAAGCAGGCACACATGACACTGGCTTGATTTTTTTCCCTGTCGTATAGGAAAGTATGAAAAGTTGGACAGAAGGTGAGAACGGAACTGAAAAGGAACGAGATGCGAACTGGAACGAAGTAGACTTAGAGGAAATGTTAACGCTGTTAAAATGTGTTGAATCTTCGGGAGGCAAATCCGTATTGCGAATTCTGTATAGGGAAATTGGACAAAGATGCCAAAGAGCTAGATGTGTCAAGGAGGCTATTCACTACTACGAACTTCTGGTCAAAATTGCAAAAGAACTGAATGACCGCGAAGTAGAAGGATTTGCTTATAATCACCTTGGTAGAGCTGAATTCGAACAGGGAAATTTTAAACAAGCTATCGTTTACCACGAATTGCATCTTCACATCACCAAAGAAGTGTGTGATCGCAAAGAGGAGGGAATTGCGTACAGTAATATCGGGAATACCTATCACCAACTCGGCGATTTTAAAAAAGCAATCCACTATCATAAATTGTGTCTTGAAATTGCAAAAGAAACTGGCGACAGAGCTAGAGAGGAAGCCGCCTTTGGTAAACTTGGCGAGACATACTACAATTTGCGAGAATTTCAGAGTGCTATTCATCATCGTCAACTTCAAATAAATGTCGCCAGAGAAGTGGGAAACAGGATTGGAGAAGCAAATGCATTTGGGAATATTGGTCTTTGTTATCTTTGCCTCGGTGACTTTGAAAAGGCCATTTACAACCATGAACGTTATCTCAGCTTTGTCAAAGAAATTGGCGACAGGAACGACGAAGGAAGAGCGTACAATTATCTTGGTACTGACTACTTGTACCGTGGGGACGTTAGGAAAGCAATTTATTATTATTCGCTGTGCTTAGACGTTTTTAAGGAGACAGGAGACAAGACAGAAGAAGGACGAGCTTACGCAAACCTGGGCAACAGTTATAAAATTTTCAGAGATTACGAAAAGGCTCTTTCCCACTATCATTTACATTTAGAAATAGCGAAACAGACCGGAAACAAGAATGAAGAAGGGGAAGCGAATTATAGTTTAGGACTGGTTTATCAGAGTATCGGAGATTTCAAAAAGGCAATCACCTTTCATGAACGAAGCTTGGAAATAACCAAGGAAGTGGGCGACAGAATTACTGAGGCATACAGTAATATTTCCCTTGGCTATGATTATAAGAGGCTAGGAGACGTGGAAAAAGCAATTCATTACCAAAACCTATCGCTAGACATTTTCAAATCCGTTGGAGACAGGATTGGAGAGAGGTTCGCCTATGAAAATCTCGGCAACAGTTATCAGCAACTCGGTTATATCAAGAAAGCAGTAGAATGCCATGAAGTCTGTTTACGAATCTCCAGAGAAATGGGGGACAAGAGCAGAGAAGGATCTTCGTACGGCAATCTAGGAAATGCTTTCCAAAGTCTGGGTGATCTAAAAACAGCTCTACGATATCATGAACTACAAGTTGATTTAACAAGAAAAGTGGGCAACAAGGCCCACGAAGCAATAGCGTACCTCAACCTTGGAAACGATTATCAGGGTCTGGGTGACTACAAAGAAGCCATCCATTATCATGAACTCAGTCTTAAAGTTGCTAAAGAGGTTGGCGACAAGCCTGGGGAGGGTAAAGCGTATGGTAATCTTGGAAACGATTATGACAGTCTGGGGGATTTTGAAAAAGCTGTTGAGTGCCATAAACTGCACCTTGAAATCGCCGAAAATCTGGGTGAAAGAGCTCAAGTGGCAAAAGCTTGCGGCAATGTTGGCAATGCTCTTAGAGGACTTCAAGATTTTCAAAACGCCCTAAACTTTTACAAACGACAACTTGAAGTTTCAAAGGAGGTAAAGGACATCATCGGCGAAGGAGCCGCTAACAACAATCTTGGTTGCGTCTACGAAACACAGGGATGTTATATTGACGCGCTTGCTTGCTACAAGTCAAGTGTGAGGCTTGTTAACGACGTTAGAGCTCGCCTTCACCTTAAGGATGAGTGGAAAATAAATCTGCGTCATTTGTACCAAAATTGTTACACAAGGCTGTGGTGTGTTTTACTGAAGCTAGACAAGGTGACAGAGGCTTTGTCGGCTGCTGAGGAAGGTCGAACGCAAGCTTTGAAAGATCTTATGAAATACAACTATGGGCTTTCACCATCAGATAATCAGTCATCTACACCGGAAGACAATGTCATCGAAGATTTAAGTTATCTTCCGTCAAATACAGTGTTTGTCGCAATGACGAACATTCACGTGAATTCATGGCTTATTCGAGACGGTAATGTTGTTGAAGTAAGCTTTATTAGACTTGGCGACTTCGACACCACAACTTCCTTTCGTTCGTTAATGAAGAGTGCTTTCGATTGCATCGGCGTAAGATCAAGAAAAGGGGCAAAGTGCGAGGATCGATCACTAAATGACGAGAAGGAAGACAGGATAGAAAATGAGAGGTCTTCTCAGACACACACCCGTCCCGAACACCTCCAGTCAAACGCTTTGAGATCACTGTATGACATCATCATTGCTCCAATCGCAGATTCCATTGATGGAGATGAACTCGCTGTTGTTCCAGAAGGTCTCTTATGGTTGGCTCCCTACGCCGCGTTGATGGACAAAAATTCAAAGTATCTGAGTGAATCACTGAGAATCCGTCTCATTCCATCTTTAACAAGTTTGAAGATGATCGCCAATTGTCCAGAAGATTATCACTGCAAGAATGGAGCCTTGTTAGTGGGAGATCCGTGGGTGCAAGAAATTGTCATTCCTGGGGAGAAAATACTAGAGCAGTTGCCATGTGCCAAGGAAGAGGTGGAAATGATTGGACGAATACTCGACACTAAACCCCTGACGGGAAGAGAAGCGACAAAAAACGAGGTATTGAGCCGACTTCCCTCGGTTGCGCTGGTACACATTGCAGCTCATGGTCGCATGGCAACAGGAGAAATTGCATTGTCTCCAAACACTTTACGAAAGGCGGCGCTACCCAAAGAGGAAGACTATCTTCTGACAATTACAGATGTGTTGAATGCTAAGCTTCGAGCAAGGATTGTTGTCCTCAGTTGCTGTCACAGCGGCCGAGGTGAGATCAAGGCCGAGGGCGTGGTTGGTATTGCACGGGCCTTTTTGGGCGCTGGTGCTCGCTCTGTCCTAGTGTCACTTTGGGCGATAGATGACCAAGCCACTCTGGAGTTTATGAAAACTTTCTACCAGGAGTTGGCTAGAGGCAGAAGCGCCAGTGAAGCTCTTCGCCAAGGTACGAAATCTATGAGGGAATCTGACGAGTTCGGTGAAGTGAAATACTGGGCACCTTTTGTACTTATTGGCGACGATGTTACACTCGAGTTTGGTGAAGGACACGGATAGTTGTTAAAAGTTAAGCCCTACAATTGTACCTTTGCGGCTAAAGCCGAAGGAATTGGAAAAGTGTTTGGTTCACGATTCCCGTGATTACGGTGACTTTTGGAGACTTTCAATGAAACCACCATTCTGATATTTATCACTGAATTGTCTCGTGATCCTATCGTTCTATGACTTTAAAACAGCAGATATTCTGATAAAGTGCTAAATTCTCATTAATAGAATTACGTAGGTGATTATTGAACATTCTCTGCTCTGATTGGTTGCACTTGAGGTGATTATTACACGATAATCACCTAAGTGTTTTTTTTTTTCAAAACGGCCGAAGCCGTTTTGTCGAGGTGACGGACGAAAAATTGTTTTTAAAAGATCCATATTTTTCAAATGATCACCTATGTAATTACACTAAAACAATCATTCACCTCGCCTTCAGCGAATCGTTGTTAAATATAGCGAGAGTCCTAGGGTCGTGTTAATTCGTAGCTCAAGATAACGTATGTATCACTAGAAGAGCACTCTCCTTTGAAAAATTCTTCACTTTTTTACTCAGAGTAGTTGATACATAAAGTTAACAAGACATTGCTTTATTTTGAGTCGTGTTGGAAGCCAATACAAAACAGTACTTCATGTAAATGCGGTCACCTGTATTAAAAAAAAAAGAAAAAACCTCTCTTTACCACCTGAAAAAATATCCAAAAATGCTGAAATAAGCTTCTTTTCTTTTCGATTCAATAATTGTGAATTGTGTTTACATCATATAGGAGAAAGCATACACAATCAAAGAATACATGAAGGTGCCATGAAAGTAAGAAATTTCTTTGCTACTTCAAACAGAACTGGCTTCTTGTGGCTAATTCAATTACACATGTCGGTGCAACTGTACCAAGGTTAGAATCGCGGATTAATTTGGGCGAGATGCATTCGGTCATAATTTCAGCAGTAAATTTCCGAAGTTTCTATCTATCAAATGGAACGCTTTTCCTTCCAATTTGGCATTCTCATTCCCAGACTCTATCGTTTCTGTTAGCCGGCGGGGCCTTCGCAAGAGAGAGGGAAGGGCTCTGGAGACAGGAAACTAAAATTTTTTCATTGGTTAGATTGCGAACAACAAAATCTTGAATCGGAAGTAAAAACGGCCGACGTGGGGCCACGGAGCCATCTGGCTCTAAGCCGGTCGGTAAAATGATCTTTATTAAAAACTACGATATTACTTATTGCTTTTTTCAGTTCGACACGAAGCGACAGGCTTTCTAAGTTGAGGCCACTTAAAACTTCACATAGAGACTCTTCTAGTGTAATGCTTCTGAGCGCCGCCATGATTAGTACTATTGACGACTCGTATGTGAACTTCGGAAGTCCTAGAATCCTATGTCTCCGGAACCCTTCGTTTTCTGGTGCCGCGAAGGCCCCGCCGGATAACAGAAATGATGGGATCATCCAACCAACGATTTATTGGGGGATGTTTGAGTTAATAAGGAGAGCGGGGGCGAAGGGAAGGAGAGAGAAGGCGTTCTTCTCTCTTTCCTTCCCATCACTCCCCGCTCGTGCTCTGCCCTAGCTCCCACCATTCCCCACCCGCGCTTCTCGCTCGTCTCCAGCACCACGCGTTCAAAGTCCTTTTTCCCACTAAGCCTTGGGAAAGCCTGTGGAGGCGGCAGGCTCAAAAACGTCATTTTTGAAAGGTAATTCCCTCGCAAATGACGCACCATCCTAAAAATGACGTACTATCCTAAACTTCGCACAATTGATACTCATGAACAGGACATTAGAAAAATGCGGCAAAAAGATGGGGTCACCGTGCTTGTTTTCGCGCTGCATGCCCTTTATTTTAAGTATTTTTTACCGAATGACGCGAGAAGCGTTTGAATCTTGATCAACCCGAAAAATTGTACTTATATAGCAGAAGCTACCAGATATTACTGAAAACTTGAGCCTACTTGTTTGTTCGGGCCAAAATCTTTCAGTAAAGTGATTTCAAATTGCTCGATCTTGGAAAAAAAAGTAAACAAATTGGACCGCTGCAACATCACCTCACACTCGGTGTCTGGCTCCAAATGCAGTTTTCACGTCATTTATATATAAATACTACAACTTCTACTATCCAAAATTTTTTCCCCTTAAAATATGTTTTCCGTGTACCTATTACGAGTATATAACACCATTAAAAAGAGGGTGTTACCGTGCTCGTTCAGGAGAAAATAGCCATTCCTTGACAGATTAAGCTCGGCGTCAGTGAAAATCAGCCATTTTATCAATGAGCGCGAGCTAATGCGCGAGCCAATGACGCAAGAAATTATGCGCAGTCGGGTTGCGCAATGCAAAACCAGGGAATCACCTTAAGCTCCCTATTTAATCGGTTGTTTTGGTCGTTTTTGAGCGTTTTAGTGTGGATACGCAAAAACGTACGAAAAGCTAATGTGGATGAAAACGATAACGGAGAATTTTGATAACACAAAAACGTGGATAGGACTTAGAAGTAGACTTGTAATGAGTTTCTTTCAATAACTTCATCCTGGTCATTATTGCATTCTCAAAGAACCATTCTCAAGCAAGATGCAAATCCTTTGCAATTAGCGCCTCTGCTATAGGGTGATAGAAGTGACGATGTTCCTCAAATGTTTTCACAGCTAAATCCTTGGACTCTTCTCGTGCGTACAACTCCCTGAAGAATAAAAATAATAACGTATAATTATTTGTACAGCATTATGCCGGATGTTCTTTAAGCCTTTCAAAGCTGGTTGAAATTGCGTGACAAAAGGTAGAATTGTCTTGTGCGCTTGCGCGTTCCATATCAATTTGGCCGTGCGAAAACTGGGTTCCCTAGCTGGCTCCTCCTTCCAATCAGTTTTGAAGTTTAACAGAAAAATAAACGACAGGAAAGAGATGTAACGCTTATTATTTTTTTTTAGTGTGTTTGCGGTGACTACGACATTTTACTAGTCACTTTCTTCTTTGCAAATCAAATCGTTCCGCAAAATATTAGTCAAACAAATTTCTGATTGCCCCATCGGGCAAGTCTTAAAAAGTTGTTTTACTTGCCCACGGCAGAGCCTCCAACTGGCTTCCCTAGGTGAGATGGCGTTTTTCCTGATCTATCTATTTTTAGAAATAACTTTTTTAAATTTGCCGCGCTAATTACAGAATTTTCCCAAAGTGGTCCGCATGAATCGGCGATCCAAGATGGCGGTCGAATGCGAGAAACAAGACTCAAAAGTTTGGAAAACGCCTCCCGTTCCCTTTTCAATTGTTATTGACGTTTACCATGACAACGAATGGTGCGAAAGTGGTTCTAAAAATAGATAGGTCAGGAAATTAAAAACGCTACTTCATACAAACAAAGTGGGAGATGAAGGCTCCCACGGATGTAGGAGATGAAGGCTCCCACGGATATATTTCGCTTGCCCCGGGCGATCGGGCAAGCGTTAGTGTCGAACACTGTTGACAGACAGAGAACACATAGACCCTTTGCATAAATGGCGCCCAAATTTGCATAACAATACTTGATACATCCTTAGCCTCACATTCATGAGAAAAATCCTTTGTCTTGAAACATAAACACGAGGCTAAGGATGCATACAGTATTTTTACTCAAATTTGGGCGCCATTTATGCAAAGGGTCTATTCCCGCCATATGATTGGCTGGTGCCTAAACCCCTCGGGATCTGAACAGCGTGGGATGCCCTCTCTTGCTTGTTACTTTATGGCCGTAAAAAACATGTTTTTAATTTGACGTAGCCCTCATCATTTCCCGTTTGAAAACCACCTTATGTTGGCGTACCACAATCTTCCAAAATTACTAATTTCGAAGAGAGGTATTTTTCGACGACTCTCGGAGATACTCGGAAAAAAATCCGATCCCTCCTTAACGGGGCCGTACCGATGACCTCCGAAGCTCTATGTTGGCCAAAAGCCCTAACCTTTACCCCCTCCCCCCCCCCCCTGAAATTGGCCTTTTTCGATATAGTAATATTCAGCTTGAAAGAAAGATTTAGAGGACAAAATCAAAGGAAAGTGGATAATATGTAAATATTTTCCACATTCATTCCAACGCGTTTCTATTGTTTTTGTCCTCACTGCCTCACTATCAAGCTCAATATTTGATATTTCGAAAATGATCTATTCGGCAGAACCTCCCACATGCACCTTTTGTAAAACCACTCACTTGTATATGGGTCGAATAAACTTCATTCTTCCCTGTATGGTAATGAAATCCACTGTCTCTTTATATCGTTTACGGTAAGCACTCCGTGCGCAAAGTCTCAGCCACCTAAAACACAGAAGAAAAAAAAACAAGTAAGCGCTTCCTTCGCTTCTAGGCCAAAATACAGGAGACGCCCATCAGCTAGATCACCTTTAAGCACTAGACTAACGGGGATATAGGAGGGGAGGGGAGCCTGAGTACAGTTCAGGTGCTGCCTTTTCAACAGCCTAATTTCTGTATGTACTAAAAGTCAATTTGAGGACAATAATTTTGAGCTCGACGGAGGCTTTAGGGATAAAGATCCTTCACTCGCAGTTCCAGTTGTATATTCTTTATGATAAAGATCTTTCGCTTGCAGGTCTAGTTGTATATTCTTTATCATACCCTGAACTCTAACTGAATGTTAAAAATTAAGACCAGCTGCCACATGGCTTGATAGCTTGAGTAGAGCTTAATGCAGCGCGGAAGAGCCTGCTTGCAGGCTAGGGATCGCCGGAACTCAAGGCAAGCTACTTAACCACTTGACCAGTGTCTCCTTTTTGCATTTCAAGTCTGAACCATCGGGTTGTAGAGGGTA
>NC_090889.1:19067014-19082014 GCF_036669925.1 Montipora capricornis
CGTTCGGCTTCGCCTCATGGGCTATATTGACCCGTGCGGGCTACGGGTCTAATTGTTAATAAATACAAAAGAATGGGAAGGCGGTCGCCATTTATGAAAGTGGCGTATAAAGAACTGAAAGTTTCTTTATGATGACGCCAGCTATGCGTCTGTCCTCTGATGAATCATAGGTGAGAACCAATCAAAATGCGAGCATAATTGAGCTTCTGTGATATAGTTTCGCTACTAAGAAGATCTTTGCGTACGAAGGAAAGACAAGGCAGCGTACAGAAATAACCCTCGATGTGCTCACCTTATCAACAACCTGAGCTAAGAACTCAACAACCTGAGGTGGTGAGAAGTCCTTGATGTCAACTTCAGAGAAAGAGTCAAGATCTGCCTCACTGGCCTGTGAACGAGAGAGAATAGGACCTTAAGCAATTGGAGAACGCCGACGTCTTTATAGTCGTTTCGAAAACAAGTTGTTTTTGGAACATTCACGAGTGCTACAAATGACAAAAGTTGGTTTAGTCCGTGGGGATAGATCATGCCGATTTGAAAAATTAAGATTTGCTGCCAATCCCTGAGGGTAGTAAAGAACAACGATACCAATTTGAATGTCAATTAGACCCACCTTTATCCACCTCTCGCACAGAGCAGAACAGGGATCTGTCAAAGTTGTGTCATACCTAACGCGAAATTAAGAGAAACAAATACATATTGATCGCCTGATTTCTAAGTACAACTGGTCGCGGCTTTTTGGAGAGCTACATGAGAGACCTTCATACCTCTCAGAGGAAACACAAGGAACTGAGGCAGCCACAAAGAAAACGTTCAAGCCAAAACTGTGCTTCAAAAATTTAATCTCAACCTTGCAAGGCTGCATGGAATTCGCGATTGTCCAAACCCTTCAATGTGTATTGTGTGCATCGGAACAATTCATGAAATAATTTTTGAAACATGCAGGAAGAAAATTATTGGCATCTGTCAATAGGCCATTTCCGAGTTCATGGCTGCCTCCTCTTCAAAGCGAGTCTAAGTGCGAAGTTTTTGTGAAGGTAATTAGTTCTACTTTAAATATGAATGAAAACTAATTGTCATAAGACAAACTTCGCACTTAGACTCGCTTTGAAGAGGAGGCAGACATGAATTCGGAAATGGCCTATTGATCAATCAGAGGTAGTTGTAAGTAAGGATATCCAAACAATATGTCTCCACGGCAGGACAGGAGTGGGATCTCGCCTCTTGTTGAACATCACTTCCATTGAACTGGTTAGTTTCGAAAAAACTATGGTACTGCGTCCGTGGGAAGTGAAACAGGAAAACCCCGTTTTATAAAACGAGTCGATAAAGTTAAAGTAACCACCGTACGAAAGATTTGTGAGCAGTGGTTTCGAACGTGAGCCCTTCGTCAATAGACCAATTTCGAATTCTCACGGCTGGACTGGATCTAGCATGAAATGGAGGCTAATGCAGGCAAATCCCTTCACACACAATTTAATTTGCCCGCATTAGCCTCCATTTCATGCTAGATCCAGTCCAACCGTGAGAATTCGAAAATGGTCTATTCGCTCTGCCGAAGGGCTAGTTGATCCGTCAATGCGCTTTGACAAAGGGCAAGTTCATCCGTCAATTCGCTCTGACGAAGGCCGGGCTAACTCTCTCTTTAACTAATTTTCATTGGTTGTATACGATAAAGGCAGAAGTCACTTTCGTTTTCGTCGGCAGTTCCGTCGGTGCACCCTTTGCCAGTGCTCCGTTTTACGGGTATTTACAGCTATAGCTACACGGATCAGAGAAAAGTCGAAACAGACGTTGAGGTCACCGAAGATCGAACCGGGGACTTCTTAATCCGAAAGCCACGCACTAGCCAACTGAGTTACTCCTGTTCCTTCGCAATAATACTAGTTCTTTTTTCATGAAACCTCTCATCTCGTCTTTTCTTATAGTCAGTATTGATCACAATTGAGGGTCAACTCCTTGTTTGCTTTCATTGAAACGAAGGGTAACTTTACTTCAACTTTGGCTCACCTAACGTTCGAAACCTATGATCAGTCGTTCTTTTCTTTGGAGACGACGAAAAGGACGCCTGGTCGTAGCTTACTAACGTTCATAACAGCGGTTCTAATTATCTAAATTTTACTAGTGATTGGTTAGTTGATCCGAAGCACTTTACTCCATTAGAAAACGTTAACGTGACCATAGAAAAAGCGTAATTACAGGTATTTCTGATTGTTTAATTCCAACCTCTTGGTTGACATAACCAAGTCACTGCTTGAAGTAACACACGACCGTAGAATTGTGAACACAACTCGATGTCAGTTGATTCTTAACCGCGAAAACTTCTTTTGATTGAAATTTACCCTTCATCACCCCACCCCCCAAAAAACAAAAAGGTCGTAGTCACCAGTTTATCACGTCCACAGGTGGGATTCCTGGTTTGTATAGCCAAGCATCCCAATCGACTTGATTCAGTACATCTTTCTGTGTAAGTAAAAGCAAGTGGTTAAGAAAGACCTACACTACCGGTGTCACAGCGGATTTGGACCCCTTCCCCCTTTCGCGGATTTGGACCTCCCTAAAAATAAGCGTTTGATTAGTATATATAATCGCATGGGTTCACATAAAGGGCAAAATTACTGTATTATCAATTGAAAGTAAAGGAACTTTAAAAAAGCAATGCTTTCAAATTCAAGAGTTAAAATTTGCACGTACAAAAATGTTCAAATACAAGAGTTAAAATTTGCACGCAGCGCGTGCTTTAAACAACTTTTACTGAAACTCAAGTCTAACTTCACTTTTTCTCCTTATTGAAAATTAATACGAGAATTCGCAATGCTTTACGAAATGCCACAGCGCGTGCTTTCAACAACTTTGCCTGAAGCTTAAGTCTGACTTTGCTTTTTTTCGCCTTATTAAAAAGATAGCACGTTATTTAGGCTTCTGTCAGAAAGGAGTTAAAATTCGCAACTACATACTATACGAAATGCCGCCACGAATGCTTTTAAACAACAAATTAACTGACCTAAGTCTTAAGTCTTAAGTCTCAAGTTTCCCCGATCCAAAATCTAACTCTGTATCGATAAACAATCAAATAAATAAGCTGTACTATGGGGGGTCTAAATCCGCTGGCGGATTTAGTCCCCCGATGGTCCATGTACCGGGGATCCAAATCTAGGGGGGTCCAAATTTGCTAGGACACCGACCTGCCGCGTATCATTTCCCGCCAAAACTTTCCCAAATATTCTGCCTATTCCGCGTGAAGCGTATTAGGTCATTCTGTTCATTCTGCTGTCGGGAGCAGAATGAACGGAATCATAGTATTCCATTCGTTCCGAAAACGGAATATGTCCCAAAAGAACACGAATACCGTCTATTCTGTTTATTCCTATTCCATCGGTAGCTCGCCCGTTTTTCGTCCTTTGTTTTCTTTTTCGTTCCCATTTCCGTTTAGTTTTGTTTTCCGTATAAAATTAGACCACCTCACCTTGTCGTGAAAATATCCCTCCAGATATGCTTTCCATTCGGAAGTTGTCACTGTTTGATACTGGTAGGTTTCCAAGTAAGATTTCAGAAATGGTTCAAACACCTCTGCAATGAAAAAAGATGAACCATACAATCCATAAAAAAACCACATTTGAATACAAGTCGGCTTTTTGCTGCCTGTTGACTTTTGAAGATTAGTGACATTGAGCCAGACATGCACATTTGCCCACTGAATAAATTGAAATTGTAGTTTTATTTTCAGTTTGGGAAGGGTAGTAATGCATTGGTGAAATAACTTGCCTTTCGCCAATTTTTTCCCGGATTAATTTAGTCATACAATCGATGAGATTGTGGGTTTTTGCCAAGTTTTCCCCTTTCACCGCTTGGAGCACCATTTTTTGTTTTGACTATTAAGGCCGGTACACACGAGGAAGCTTGCTCCCACAGCACACTCCTGCAACACGCTCCCGGAGCAAAGCTCCCTCGTCTGCACCAACGATTTCTAGCGAAAAAATATGTTGCGCAACAAAACGTTTGCTCCTGAGTTTTGCTCCCTCATATCAAACTGGTTTGATATGAGGGAGCAAGCTCCAGGGGCAAATCTGTTGCACGAGTCTGTTTCAGGAGCAAGCTCCCTCGTGTGTACTGAAATTTGCTTGCCGTGACATGACGTGTCTCCAGTTGGCCAATCAAATTGGCGTATTTCTTTCATCCACAACAGTTACCATTCCCCAATTGGGTTGTTTGTGTACTGGTTGGGGTACTTACCCGGGAGCGTGTTTCGGGAGCGTGTTTCAGGAGCAAGCTCCCTCGTGTGTACCGGCCTTTACGGTCCATTACGTTATGATAATACCGTCCGTTCAACTTTCATGCAAGCCCATACGCGAAATGTTGCACTGCTGGAACCCGCGTTTTTTTGGCGGGAAGTCGCATGTCCAGCGTCAGTAAACACGCAAAAATTCTGAAGGCAACCAAAAAACAAGCTAAGTCCTATTTTAATATGTTGTACAACGAGAAAAGACGAGAAATGCAAAGAGATAGAGAATAAAAACAGTAAGCAGGCGATGATTAAGCGATGCTCAGCGTGACTGATAGCACGAGAAAACGGGCGAAATATCAGTGAAAAACAACGAGAGAGAGCGAGAGTGAGCCAGAATAAAGAGATGGAATTAAAGTGACGAGCAGCAGAATAAAGAGCAAGCACGAGCACGAGAAAACAGGCTAATTTATAGTAACGAGCTGCCCGGCCTCGTTGTATGGTTAGCTGCTTTCTTATAAAAATATCCAAAAACAAAAACATAAATAAATAACAATTGAGGAGCTCCGCTTTTTAATAGGATTGCCTAAATATATAACCATATATATTTTACGAGAAACTGTATAAGAACTGTTAAAAGAAGCATTTTAAAATTTTAGATCAACGCAGTTTATATGAACGTTACTCGTAAAGCAATAAGATCAATGAACGAAGTTGACTCGATGAACTTTTAGTCGCCCTATGTAAAGGGGTCCGAGGCAGGTGACAGTCGGATTCCAGATCGCAGCCCATGGATTCCGGATCCCGAGTCGTAGATTCTGGATTTGAAACACACGGGTTCAACCGAAATGGATCCTGGATTCCATCGAAATCCGTGGATTCTGGATTCCATACAATGGATTCCGGATTCCTTCACATCGGTCGATTTTAGGCTTTCGTTTGGATACTATCGATATATCAGCAATGATCTTCAGTGGTTGTTTGGTTGATCCAAAGCACTTTATTCCAACTAAAAACGTTACGTCTCGAAGAAAAAGATTAATTTCAGGTATTTCCATTTCCAACCACTTGGTCGCCATTTATAACCCATTTACTGCTTGAATATAATAATTTGTAACCTGGTCCTCCAAGTATCTGCTCCAAGTAGTACAAAAAGCAGGAACCTTTTTCATAGGGCACACTGGAGAATGTGTCATCTGGGTCGGTGTCTTTAAGGACCTGCACAAGTTGTGTGGCCGAGCTCTCAGGGGGAAACTGCTTGAGCTGGTAAAAAAAAAAATGGCAGAAAAATGAGTAAAGATGTCTGTGAAGCGAGGACTGAGGACAAGTAGGAGAGATGGGGGTGCAAATGTCGGAAAAAGTCTGTTACGAGCCTAGAAGGCCCATCAGGCCGGCGCTTATCTCCGGTTTCTTGTAGCATGAAGCGACTTTATGACCAATGGGTTAACGTCTTACTTGTTGAAGAGGGGAGAACACTCGGCCAATTTGCAATCCCTAACATATTCTACAGCAGATATAGTCTGGCAAGATGCCTGTTAATTTACAATGATGCCAACTGACAAGCTCAACCTTCAACTAACGATCCGACATTGCTACCTACATGTTATTAACCCATGGCGATTCTGCAACAAAGACCGAAGGCCAAAAAACTGTGGACCGGAATTTGAACTTCAAATTTAACTTACCGCATCTTTCAATGTTTTCCATCCCCCTAATAATATAGAGCATCAAACGAAATTATAAACAACAGACCAGGACTGTGTAAAATTGCAACAAATTCAACATATAAATCATCAACTTCTAAGTTCTTAACCAGTAGTGGTACCTCATCAACTAGACTTAAATCTAGATTGGGACCTGAAAGGATTAATACAAATGCGAGCTAACTTGGAGTGCAACTTGTTCCTTTTTTTTAAGCATACGATTAATAGGCCTTTTCCGAGTTCATGTCGGTCTCCTTTTCAAAGCGAGTCTAAGTGCGAAGTCTATCTTATGAAAATTAGTTTTCATTCATATGTAAAGTAGAAGTAATTGTCATCACAAAAACTTCGCAATTAGACTCGCTTTGAAGAGGAGGCAGATAGGAACTCGACAATGGCCTATTAATTAATTACAAAATTTTTAGTGCAATCAAGCAAGAGAAGAGACTACAACTGACACTAACAAAAATGCTTAGATAGATGTGTGGAGATAACATCCGGAATGAAAGGATCAGAGGAACAGTAAAGGTCAGATCAAGAAAGACAGGATGCAGGAGAGCCTGGAAGATTGTCATGGCTTATGGAAATTGAAGTGAAGGAGAAACAGGAAGAGGAAGCCGAAACAGTGATAGATGGATAATATCAAGAAATATCTCAGGGCTAACGGACTTAAAGGGGCTATGTGACACAAAATAATGCAAATTTCATGACAACCAAAATGCCCAAAAGAATTATATACTTAAAGCTGTTGAACAACACAAAAGAAATACAGAAAAAAGGAAACAGAAGCATGGATGGACACAAATTGCGTTTGGGTAATCTGGCGCTTTTAAAGTTTATGGCAAATCGCCTGGCGGATAAAGGTTGTTTTTGCTCGGAATCATCTTGTTTGTGATACAACGATAATGTTATCAGCAAAGGAATTCCACATTACCATTTTCGACTTTTAAACTCGTGATTAACTAAAGATTTTCCCTAACACCTTATAAAATAATGCGACAATTAGCCTCTTTAAAGGCAACGAGTGGAGAAATCCGAAGCGAGTGAAGACGACTCACCAGGAATGCCAACCCCACGAACAATAAAGTGGGAGATGGTATCCGCGAAAGAAAAAGAGGTAATTACTAACATTTTAGTCTTCTGGCTGCCTATCACGTAATCTCATGAAAAATTAGTAAGTTCACCCAGTCGACACAGTCTAGATATCTGGTAAGCATACTGTTATAGACCTTCTACCTTCATACTGTTATAGACCTTCTACCTTCAAAGAGTTTCAAATGAAAATGGATGATATTATTCATTTTACAATTTTGTTAAGAATTGATTTTGGCCTTACCTATGTAAGCAAAATCCACCATCTTTTCACCTTTTCTTCGTCCCAAAATTTTACGCTCAAGAAAGACAGTGAAACCTTCATTTAACCTACAGAAAAATGTCATTTTTCAAGGTTGATATCATCCTACTGTATTTAATGGATATCTTAGGACAATACTAGCAAAGCTCTGGTTATCGAAACTGTTTCATGTGAAGATCCTAATGTGATAAGTGAACATCATCGTCATTATAAATCAGTTGGAAGCAGGTAATAACTACGGGTGTACGATTGCAAAAAAATCTCTTGAAGACCTTATAAACGCCAAGAAAATATTAATCCACCCAGACCAGTCGGGCCTCCTTCCAAAGTCTTCATTTAAATAAATTATTCACAAAAGTGTCCTTGCCACTAAACTTCTTCACTAGAAAGACTGTATATATAGTGTCTGCCAGGTTAAAGCTGTCATGGCATGAAATAAAGACTAAAGGCCCGTGAAAACGCTCGCAACATTGGTGGGCCCAACATGTTGCGAGCGTTTGCACACCATATTGTGTGTTGTTGCGTGTTGTTGCGACTTGTTGGAAGTTGTTGGATGAAGTTTGAAACTGGTCAAACTTCAGAGCCAACAAGTTCCAACATTTCTATTGTTTCGCGGTCAGCGAAGAGTGGCCCAACAATGTTGCGTTCGTTTGCACAGCACATCCAACAATGTTGCGCCGGCGCACGCGCACTTCATGCCACGTATCCACACAAATACATGCGAACAAGAAATCAACATGGCGTTAGAGATGGAAAACGTCCCAGAGTCCTTTGTATTCTCATCTAAAGACCCAACATGTTATGACTTGTTGCGAGCGTTTGCACACATCGGCTAACATCGCGCAACAAGAGACAACATTGTTGGGCCCACACAATATGGTGTGTTGTTGCGAGCGTTTGCACGAGCCTTAAGGTACATGTAAGGCTTAGTCAGGAAAATTAGGTTTTGTCCATTAGCTGTCTGCTGGCATTAATTTTGTCTTTCCCCAGTAACTGAAATTGAACAGTTGTAAGCTCCTACCAAAAATGTTCCCAGGTTTGGTTAGTTACAAGATTGCCTGTCCAACTGTGTGCAATCTCATGCGCAACAACCTGATGGATCATAAAACAGAACCAGAAACCCATAAGGGTTGAAACGTGTAACGCGCGTTCACAGCTTCCGAATATTCAGTGCGAACTGATTGGTTGAATGTTTCAGTGCTAAGTACCATATTTGGAAACCCCTCGCTCTTGTTGTTCCAAATATGGTACTTAGCAAAATGAATATTCAGAAGCTTGTTTCCCAGAACAGAAGGGGCTGTTACACGTTTCAGCTCCTCATGTCATTTTGTCTGAGTTTTAAAAGGTCTCGAGTCGGTGCTTCGTCAATGTGGAAATTAAAAGAAACTTAAAGGAAGGATGTCGTTTGTTGTGGTTTCACTCTACGTGCTGTCGCTACTCTTTAGGCCAAGTCGCTTGTCGGAATTTACCCTGGCAGAGCCTCATTAGATGCAAGCCCAATTTTGGTATCCAACACAAACTGTCCCTGTAAGTCTATAGTAAGCATTTCCTACTTTACCTATTTCTAACAATAAGGTTAGGGTAAAGGTTAGCCTTATTTTTACGTCAGGTATCCTAACTTGAGGATGAGTATTTGGGGGACACTCGGTTGTGACGTTAATTGTCTGTATTCCGATGTCGAAGTTAGGGAAAAGAGCTAGGGGACACTTTGTGACGCTTATTGAAATTGTTGTGCATCTAATTTCGTGCATTTCTGCACGTATCTGGTCATTTTAGTCGACCATGTTGTTTCTGACGACATCACAGGTGCATAAAACAAATTTGGAATTTATACATGAGGGAGGCAGGGGGGTGGGGATAGCATATAATGGAAAAGCTATTAATTAGGTTTGGGAATGGTAAGCAACACAACTATAACAACTGGAAATAATTTTAATAATAATTATTATTACTTACACTTGTGAGAGGACGGCCACCCTGCAAGAATTGGATAAACATATTAAAATGTTAATAAAACACAGGTCAGAGTTGTTGTACTGTAGTATCAGCGACAAGGGACCCCCATGGGTTTGTGGGCCAATTAATCCTTATTTCACTTTGTGGCCTTACAGTGTGTATTTAAAGTATATATACACACTAAGCATCACAAAAAAAGTCCTCAGAACTGCACTCTCCTGGCCCCAGTTGTTCAAAAGATGGATAGCGCTATCTGCCAAATAAATCACTATCCATTGGTTTTTGTTAGGTGTTTATCTGCTGGATAGTGATTTATCTGGTGGATTGCGCTTATGATGATCCGTCGTTTGAACAACTTGGGCCTGGATGATTATTCTCAGATTTCATCAAGGTATGATCATAATTATTCAGGGTTCTTCATAATTATCTTCCCTTTAAATAATTAGCTCCTGGGAGTGAGACTGAACAGATTTTACAATGTCTAATGCCAGACGATTTTACTTGTCAACTGGGAACATCCTAGTGCACCCGAGGGATCATCGGGTAATAACCAGTCAAAAACTACAAATGAATGTCCCCTCCATTAACCCATTGATGCCTGGGATAGCCAGCATAGCTGGTGGTATTGTTGGCGAGAGTGGCAAATGCCATGCAATGGGGAGTGGTACTGTGAACAGTACCCCACCCCATTCTCCTTGCCAAAAATACCACCAGCTAAGCAGGCTATACCTTTGAGTGTCAGATACTTCCCGCAACACACACAGCACCCCACCCCATTCTCCTTGCCAAAAATACCGCCAGCAAGGCAGGCTATACCTTTGAGTGTCAGATACTTCCTGCAACGGACACAGTGCCCCACCCCATTCTCTTTGCCAAAAATACCACCAGCTAATTATAAGCAGGCTATACATGGGAGTGTCAGATACTTCCTGCAACACACACAGGGAGACAGTGTGGCCGAGTGGTTAGGGCCTATGCCTTGAGATCCGGAGATCCCCGGTTCAAGACCGCGTTCTAACCACTCAGTGCATTTGTTTCAGGTAGTCCCTGGTTCAATTTCCTGGCCCACTCTAAAATAGCCAACTGGTTTGCCTCCCGCCAGTTGGGATTCTTAAAAATTGTATATATTCAATGCTCGGAGATATTAGCTACTAGCTACTCTAAAAATATGAGGGTAAACAAAGTGATTATTATTATTATTATTATTATTATTATTATTATTATTATTATTATTATTATTATTATTACAGCACCCCACCCCATTCTCCTCGCCAAAAATACCACCAGCTAGGCAGGCTATACCTGGGAGTGTCAGATACTTCCCGCAACAGACTTTACTCTGTCTAACGCCAGACAATTTTACTCATCAACTGGGATCGTCCAAGGGAACCTGAGGGGTCAATGAGCCAAAGTACACCTGACTTCAGTTTTCCTTTGGTACAAAGATACATGTGAAATATTAATAATAACATTTTGCTCACCCCTTTTCCAACCAGCAAAGTAGGTGTCACAAATGTCAAGCATGGATTTTCCATTCCACCATACGGGAATGATGGAGGTAGAATCAGCAAGTCATATGTCCCCCAGACATACTTAAATGTTATTTCTTCGGCAGTGGCAAGCTGTGACTCAACCTGTCAATCAAGTCAGCGGTCAGAGGGTATACTTGAAGTAAATATTAAGTAAATTAAAACTGCAGTGAAATAAGGCCTTAACTACCAATAATAAACAAATTTTTCTTCTTCTTCTTCTTCTTGTTCTTGTTCTTCTTCTTCTTCTTCTTCTTCTTCTTCTTCTTATTATTATTATCATTATTATTGTTATTGTTATTATGAAAACAATTCAGTGTTTGGCCTTGTAATTCAGTGGATGATGCAAGGGACATACTGTAGATCTACTTGTAATCTGGAGAGTATGGAAATTTCAATTACCATCTTTGTCACAATTTTTTTCAGCTCTTTTCTCGAAGGAGCCCATTTCCTCTCTTGTGCTAGCAGTCAAATACATCTATACCACAATATAAAGGATTATACCACCAGAGCTTTTAAGTAAGCCAACCACTCAACATTAATTTTTTAAGGGTAAACATACTACTTTTTTTGCTTTTGTCTACGTACTGTGTGTATTCACAGGTGGCATTTAATCGAATAAATATATGTACATGTACCTGTAATATTTACATAACATGTTGGGGTACATTCTTCAGCATAATTTGACAAAAATCTAAATGTTGAAATGACTGAAAGAATAAAGTAGTTTGGAAGCTAGGACATGATTAAGAAGGGGTAAATTAAAGGGTTGTGGGTATTGCAGAGTGGGGCTTTTGTCTTAAATACTGACACGTATACTCACCTCAGCAAACTCCCAGGCACTCACATCAAGCATTTCTTTCTCTGTCCACACTTTAGAACGGGGACCCACTTCTCTGAAAATAAATAATAATTATATGAACCACTAACAGTCTCTCATTAAAAATAAGATTAGGGGATGCAGACAAAATTATCAAGAGTGAAGATTCTTTCATGTTCTGCTCACAACAAACCATAGCCAAATTAAAGCAGGTTTTCATATCATTCCATGCAACAGAATGTCAGGAGTCCTGAGTAACAATAGTCAAAGACACTGAGATAGGATGAAAAGAGAGGCAGAAAATGTTTTTTTCAAACATTTTTCAAGGAGCAGTCATGGCTCAGTTGGCTAGTGCGTGGCTTTTGGAGTGAGAGGTCCCCGCGGGTTCCATCCTCGGTGACTTAAACGTCTGTTTCGAATTTCCTCTGATCCGTGTAGCTATAGCTTTAAATACCCATAAAACAGAGCACTGACAGAGGGAGAATGGGTAAAGGGCGCACTGTCAGCTTCCATTGATACCAGCCTCATAGCTGAAGGAACTATCGACGTTAAATAAAGTTACTTTACCTTTTACCTTATAATGGTATTGTTTTCATCCTTTTGTGCACAACTTTGAACAGTTAATTGAATAAAGGGGATGCCCATAGTTTTTTTTCTCCCATTGACGAGTAAATTCATCTGGCGTTAATAGACAGAGTACATGTAAAATTTACTAAGTCTCACTACTAGGAGTCAATGGGATAAATTTGGTGTCAAAAATGCTAAAGAAATAACTGAAAAAGGAAAACGTATGCTTATCCTTTGTACTTCACGTAAAAAACTTAACTGACATTGGCTGGCCATGGGGGCAGAGGGCAGCAGATATCGATGTTACAATTATAATAACAATAATAATAATAATAATAATAATAATAATAAATTAGTCAAATATTTAAATAAATAATCTACCCGGTATGTATAATCATGTACATGTATTTATTTATGGAACAGAATATGGTTTGACTTACTGGCAGACTAAGGCAGCAGCGACAAGAGCAATAAGATAGCTTGGAATAGCAACCTCCAAAAGGAGAACACAGAAAATGAAGAGTCAAACAACTTAATAGTATCAAGACTGAATTGTTTTTTACAACAAGCCAATCATTAACAATAATAATCATTTACCACTAGCTTAATGTTTCATTATAAAATTCCAGCCAAAACTTACAGCATCCCAGTTTCATTACAAAACTTACAATGTAGACCCCTTGATACTACATTAACTGTAATTTGGTATTGGGCTGACTATGAATAGTAGCTGGAAGCCAGATATTTTGGCCAACTATTGCTGTCAGAACAACTACTGTCAGTATCTACACCAACAGAGTTTGATAATGATTAAACTCAATGCAAAGGTGAGCTTAGCGTATAGGTGCTTGAGAGAGTCATGCGTAACATACATTATCCACACAATGATGGGCAGACATGGTAAGCATACCACAGTCCACAAACCAGTGGCACCTGTCACATCGATGCAGCAGTCAATGGAATACTTATCAATCCATCCCTGCCAATGGGAGAGGTGGGTGGGAGCAAAATTGACGAGCCCAAAAAGTAAGTGCACTTAAGATTAAAGATCTACGTGTATGACAAGTACTATCAAGTATTCAGCTGTACTAATACTTTTCACATGACACAGATCCAGGGCGCGACGAAAGTGCTGTCCGATAGCCCCGGGCTAGTGGAATAACTTGTCGGGCTAGCGTTTTCTTATCGTAGCTTGCCCTATGGGCAAGCACCATTGGTTCCTCTTTTCTGATGATAACTTGAGCTTTTATATCAAAAAGTGTGTAGCAGAAAGCTCCTGGGAGAAAATGATGATGTTATGAGGCCAAATTATTGTAGCATGACAACGTTTTGCACCGCGTCTCCGTAATGTATGTCACAACTTTTTCTGCTTACATAAGTGACCGAAATATATTTTATAAACAATTTAATTTCGGGCTAGCTCCTCAGACCTTCGGGATAGTAACCTCAAGTAACAGCTTGCCCGAAGGGCAACCTCATCTTTTCATTTTCGTCTCACCCTGAGATCGTATAAAAATCATGTTGTTAAAATTATGAGAAAAGGTGTTTTTTTTTTAAAAAACTAAAGAGAACACCTTCTGCGTGAAAGTATAGACCATTTTGTCTGTCTGCTGAGGGTGGGGCTTGCTTCCTGTTCCTATTGCACTCATTAAAGCCACAAGATCCTTTGGAACGGTTACCTGATAACGAAAAATGAGGAATTAAAACATTATGAACCAATCATATTGATTTGTGTGATTGCAGAAACATCAACCAATCCGAGCCTGAGGGTCAGATCCTGACCCGGCGTCTGCATGAAAGTGAGTTTCAAGTCCAAGGTAACCAGAGGTTTTTCTCTTCTTGCAGCTTTGCGACTCGTTTTCACTGCTTCGCGGCTCAAGAAAAACCTCTGGGACCAAGCTAACTCGGATCCTAGGAGTCGATGATGTTAACCCATAATTATAGACTCCTGAACCACAGCACATTGATGAGTAAAATCATCTGGCATTGGACACAGTAAAATATGTAGGTCTTAAAATCTTAGGATTAATTAAAAAGGGTTTAAAGCTGACTTGTTTTCCCTATTCCACTCAGTGTGGCCCGTGTTCGATTCCAGACTCGTGGCCATATATGAGGGTTAAGTTTGTTGTCAGGTTCCTTACTCTGCTCCGAGAGGTTTTTGTCCGGTTTTTCCCGTTTCCACAAATACCAACATTTATAAATTCCATTTCCATTGGAGGCAGGACCTCCTTGAAAACCACTTTCAGTTGAGTGCATGGAGCTTCCCGGGTAAATATCATTGCTTATTTGTTTCATTTATTATATTTATTATTGTGTTGTGTCTGGCTCCAGTTGTTTCTTATCTTAGTTCAATTGACTGCACAGAGTTTTATTCTTTTGACCTAACAGACCGGCATTACTAAACCACGAAACAGCGAAACAGCGAAACAAAACACTAAAACACCATGACTAATACTAACCGACAAAGGTTGGATTTGAGATTAAATATCATTGTAGGCCTAATTATGCCTAAAACATTATTGCTCCTAATTCATTGAGATTAAGATTAGGATTCAGATTAAGACTGAGATTAGGAGCTATAACGTTTTATGCCTAATTAGGCCTAAAACAATGTTTAATCTCAAATCCAACCTTTGTCGGTTAGTATTCAATGTATGGTGGGGTCATAAATGGTGTTTTGGTTTTTTTTTGTTTTGCTGTTTGGTTGTTTAGTAATATCCCTAACAGACACAATAAAAGAGAAAAAGAGCTGACTGCATACTGAGCGAATGTGGCCTAATATTTTTTTTTTTTTTTTTTTTTTTTTTTTTTTTTTTTTTTTATTATTTATTTATTTGACCTTCCCTGCGCTA
>NC_090889.1:19087014-19112014 GCF_036669925.1 Montipora capricornis
ACTTTATCTTTGAGTGCCTCTAGCTCAGTCAATGAGTGAAGGATCTTGTCTAGTTTGGTGTTAACTTCTGCGAATTTAGCTTCGCAGCAATGTCCGCTGGAATCTTCCTCTTGTAATAAGTCTTCATCGGTTTGCGAACCACTTTCCCGCAGTCTTTTTCGGCATTCAGATTGAGCTTTATTTGGTTTACTCATTATTGAGCGGGAGAGGACTAAAAGGGCCAAGAAAAGTTACATCTTTCGTCAAATTGTGGCCTAATACCTACCTCTGCTTGATAAGGTGTCTTTACAGAGGGTGTATCTTGACATGGTATCAAACTACGGGCATGAATGGCCTATTAAAAGAAATGAATTCTGTCACAAACAGAGAGTGCCTTTAACTCCAGAAAATCTAAAATCTCACCATCTTTCCTTGTGTCAGCCCCTTTTCCCGTCATGAACCAACTCTAACCGGTTGTGCAAAGCAGCAACCTAATTTTAATTACTTTGCAAGAAAACTTGAGTAAATGTTCTTGAAGAGTTTTATTGACTGAATTACATGTACAAGTTTAATAATAATAATAATAATAATAATAATAATAATAATAATCCAATAACATAATTTCTCTGGAAAGTATATGAACATTTAAACAGGGCCAAGTGACTTGGCACATTGAAATGACAAAATGACTTTTTGTAAACAATCTCTTTTTTGTTTCTAAGGGACATTCTCAAAATAAAACTGTACGACTATTGGGTGCAAATTCTCATGATTATTGTTTTTCAGCCCTGTCACCCATCACAGGCAAATATCAAAATACACATATAGATCGCAATTCTCTCAACTGTTATTTAATTTTATACACTTATTTGTTTCAGCACTCTTACATGTATGATGAGGGCCGGAGCATTTATACTGTAAGTAAAAATGGGAAACTTACACTGCAAGTCACACTCAGCAGTCGTAACAAAGGGTTTTTATCGATCACTTCCATTTCAAAGACCAAACAACCTTTTCAAAACCGGATTAAAATAAATTTTGAAAAATCCTTCACCTGGCACTGAGTAAAGAAGTAAGGATGTTTCTTCCCTGCAGTCTGTTCAGGAGTGAGCCACTGGGCAGCAGAAGCAGTTTTGGAGGTTTCGTAACTAATGTTGATATGCAACTTGGAGTCTCTGAAGATATGCAATTAAAAGGAGTAATGAAAGGGAGAATTAAGCTATAACTGATTGTGACACTTATCTCAACAAACTCACTCAGTTGGTACTAGAGCACTTCACCAACATCGCAAAGATCATGGGTTGGAATCCCACTGAAGCCCCCTGAATTTTTCAGGTGTCTATTTAACAATTATTCCTCAAGCCCGAATGGGCTATTGACTCAGAGACCATGAGGGCGAGAGGAATAATTGTTTCAGTAAAATCCAACTAGTTGGTCAAAAAAATATTGAGCCAAAACATCTTTCGCTAGTTAAAGCTAGACTTTAATTGTTGTTTTGGTTTTCAAAGCCGGCGCTTTTCGCTACTAGTGGGCTATAACAAATAGCCTACTAGTAGCTCAACCAATCAGAACGCAGCATTGATAATAGACCACTAGTTGGATTTTACTAAAAGAGAATATTTATTGCTTAACTCATTGTTACCTGAAACACCCTAGGATGGTCTCAGTTGACGAGTAAAATCGCCTGGCGTACGTCTCACTCCCAGGAATGTTAAATTATCCGATAAGTGCAGGGTTACTCTCCCTTTCAATCTATAACCCTGACAGTTCAAGTTTATACATTAACTTCATTCAGTGCGTCCTTTCACAGGGACACATGATCCCAACAAATTGACCTGAGTGGCTGAGTGGCTCCATAGCTCACTTTGTAGAGCATGCAGCACGGTATAGCAGAGGTCATTGGAATCCAATATCCAATCAAATCCACCTCAATTTATTTTTTCCGCTGAGAGACAACATTATTGCTTTAATTCAGATAACTGTGAGGATCACTTCTCCCTTTCATCTACAACCTGCACTTAACCCATTGACTCCCAGGGGCTCCCCATTGATGAGTAAAACCATCTGGTGTTAGACAGGGTAAAATACTAAGTCTGGCCGGTTTAGGCTGGGTTGGACGTCAAAGGGTTAAACTAGATACATTTCTTTCATTTTTTCTTTTTTTTTTTAATTCCAACTTTATTGAACGTACACACGTGCAGTTAACATTCACAAAAGACAATCTGCAACACTAACAAACACTACAATTTACAACTAACAAAAAAGAAACCTCATACAATAAAACTTTTAGAGCGCAATCAGTTGAGTACAACAGAGTTTCATTCCGTATTTACAAGAGACGAAAAAACAGACCATTTTGTTCTGAACTCTTTTTCGCAACTAGTCATACAAGAAATATATTTTTCTAGCCTAAAATTATCACAAGCTAGGGAAACAAATTCATTAAAGATGTAAAATTTACTGTTAAGAGCTTTTACATAAAGGAAATACTTTCCTATAATGACTAAATGATTGAGGGCTAAACAGAATTTAGAATCGTTATTAATAATACCAAACATAATTTCTTTTATTGAAAGCGATAATTTTGAGTTCACCATTGTGCGAGGCCCAATCCAGAAACTCCTTCCAGAACAAAGTGGCTTGTACAAACTCAGTGAAAAGGTGAATGATTCACATTTCTTTCATTTAACCCAGCCTTTGACGCCTGAACTGGCCTGAACCGCCCTAAACCGGCCATACTTAGTATTTTACTCTGTCTAATGCCAGACGATTTTACTTGTCAATGGGGAACCCCCAGGAGTCAATGGGGTAAATTATTATCACTGATTATTAAAAGGAGTACATGTATTGCCGGTTGCATGGTACAGGTATACAGGAATAAATTTACAATTTTAAACTGGGAAAACATTGGCTGTAGCTTAAAGTAAAATTCTCATACCGGGTCCAAAAATTTCAAGCTTGTATGCTTTTAGGTCAGCGACATAATTATTACACAAAAGTTAATAATTAAATTATCATTTTTTCAATTGATTATGGTACTGGCACCAAGCATTTTGTCCCAGTTCCATGTAAATGGCTGTAGAGATTTGGACAAACTCAGACTGGTATGAAATTCTTTCAACCATTTGCATGAAACCGGAACAAAATGCTTGGTTCCTGGTTCCAGGACAAAATGACATATTTTATGAAATGAATTATGTCACTGACCCAAAAGCACACAAGCTCAAAATTTCTGGACCCTCTTGAGATTTGTTGTCATTTACATGAGAACTCATATAAATGTTAAAAGGCTTATTAGCATAAAAATAGAAGAATATTTTACATGTATTTGGTCGCCATTATGCAGTGCTCAAAATTAAAAAAATTCTAGGTCGTCCCCGTTTCAAAAGCCAGGCAACTAAACCCATAAATATAGCCATTGGGAAACCCCCTACGATTATATAATGCACACCGTGTTGAGACGCAATCACATGGCATTGGAGCTTGATTATCTAATAGTTCTAAGTGTGCACCTGTGTTTTTTTTGGGGAAGTCTGCAGGGTTTACGTTTATGGAGTCTTTGATCTCCATCGCCAGCTACATGTGAATGGGCCATTTCTGAGTTGATGTTTGGGGGCTAGACAATCTGCGAGCCAGCCAGCAATGTGAGTCAGCGAGCGATGCAAGCCATGCAAATTTCGCATTTAAGTCTAAGCACCCCTTTCAAACAGTGCTGATAAACATTTATTAAGTCTAAGCACCCATTTTAAAATGGTTAGCTTTTCAATAACTGTGTGACTCGCATGTTGACTTGCATGATTCGTCATGTTGGCTTGCAAGACGCACAGCCAATTGGCTCACATGATTCGCAGTCAAGGCTTGCATGGCTCGCAGCCATGGCTTGCATTACTTGCAACGCTCGCTGGCTTGCAGACTGTCCTAACTCTGATGTTTGTCTCGGTTTCGAAGTGAATCTTGGAGCTCAACTATTGAAGTGGAAATGAATTTTGATTTGCATAAGAATATGCAACTCATTTCCATTTGTCTGAATGGTTGTGCACCAGGACTCACTTTGAAACTGAGGCATGCAGCAACTCGGAAATGGGCTTTTTTCCTATCTGACATTTTTTTGTAAAAGCCACAGATATTCAAAACATGGGAAAATGCTCAACTGAGGCAAATTAATTACTGTTTTAACTTCACACTACTACCAGACATTGACAACAGGAAACCGTTGAGTGAGTCAGGTACTGTTTATGTAATACATTTTCTGTTTTTGGTTGGGTTGTCTGTTTTTTTTTTCTTCGGGCAACCAAACTTTGCATTTTACCAAAAACTAGTCACCCAGTAAACTTGTCTGGGAGGACCTGACGACCGCTAATTTCGAGCACTGATTATGAAAGAGGTCTATTATAGTCAGTCACCTTTTCATGGCATTTGGCAATTTAATATTCATTGGTCTGCCAAAAGCTTTGTGCTCATCACCCAAGCTGTATTCTAGAATCTCCCCTGCATCATTTGTCACTTGCTTGACTTTTATATCCCGTGTGTCTAGAGCCTGTAAGGTCAAAATTTAATATTTTGGGAACACTGAGTTAATGTTAAATTGTTTAATTTATCAATGATGACTCAGAAAAATTTAGGAAACTGGAGTTGGACCTATGGATTTTTGATTTGTAGTTTGGATACCCAACCATAGGAATGGGGGTTGTGTTAAAAACAAAGACCTGAAAAAGGACAATTGAAGATCCCTGAGAAAAAACACATTATTCCTATTGTTATGCTTATTGTTTGAGCATGTTGAAGTTTTGGATGTGGACCTGCTATGCCCACCACTACGTCTCTGGGGTTCTGATTGGCTCATTCATTCTCGGTTGTCAGCTCATTATACCATATATGGAAACTGGCTGCATGCCTTGTCGTTGTAAGAGTGAAACAACTTCCGGTCGTTTGGTAAAAATCGAAACAGCTCAGATTTCATCAAATTTGACGAGGAGTTATTCTATTCGCGCTTATTAGACATGCGTATGGCGGTATGCGTCTAAAAAGCAATTGACCAGCTGTTTTGTTCATATATAATGAAAGTTAAACTAGCGAAACCCTCTCACCAATTTCGTGACGCCATTTTCTTTCACTTCAAAGTCTAGCTCAGCCCGGCAGTCCAGGATGTGCTTATCAAAGAGAACATCCACCAACCATCTAATATTCGTACATAAACATTCATCCGGTTTGGAAAACGAGCAAGGATCCGCCATGCTTCCTTCCACTTTCTAGGAAGTCAAACTGCCAAATGAGATCCGACTAAACCCAGTTCTTCGCATTCAATAACTGTCACGTGCGTACAGCTGAGGATGGAGTTTGAGAATCTTTATCTTTCGCGACGATTATTTATAGTTTGGCCAATAAACTCTAGAAGCCGTCTTGCTATGTGTACAAAAATTGACTTCAAACGTTAAAACAACCTTTAAAACTGCGCTACTTCCCCAATTTTAAGCCTTAAACCTGCGAAATATTAGCTATCAAAAACTGACGAAATATTCGGTGACAAAGCTTTAAAGGGAATTAACCTTCACTCCAACTAAAGATTAACTTAAAAAGTGGACGAAATCATGTTTGCAATAAAATATGTTCGTCTTGTGTTAAGGTTTGCCCTTTTGTTCTGACACAAGGAGCATTGTTTTGTGGCAAATGGGGAAACGGTATCGCTTTACAAATATTCAAGACGGTGTCGACGGGGAAATTTGAAAACAAAACTGGCAAAGAGATTTTGAAATTCATTTTTTTTCGGAAACAAATACTTTATTTGAAAAATTTCAAACAAATTTAATTGGAAACATCATTTTTTTGAGGTTGAAAATTTGCTAACCAAAACTGCCAAAGAAAATGGAATTTTCATAGCTGGCTGATTTTAATCAGCACTGCACTTTCACGAATACGAACGAGAAGAGCTAAAAAAGTAAAACAAATTCTGGCTTTGACTGTAGATATTGTATGTTTACATTTCAATATCTCTGTCTCGTCCTGATTCAAAAAGTAGGACGGGAACTTCTACGGCCATTTTTGAGCCAAGCGCGCACGAACGGAAACCGGAAGTGAACATTTCCGAAGTCCTGACAGTGGTCTCTCATAGATAATCGTCTCAAACAAAGAATAGATACGTACTAATACAAATGAGGTAGTATCGAGATATGTTAAAAAGGAAAGCAGCTTACTTCCGCTTGCTGTCTTAGGCACTCCAGTGATTCAAGAATCAATTTGACGAAACGTGCACCCCACACGACATCTACCGCATTGCCGCGGTACCGACGCAACAACCGCGACAACCGCGACATTGCCGCGACAACCTACGCGATATCTACCGCATTGCCCAAAAGACAGTAACACAAGTAATCTGTTCCCTAAATATGACAAACTTGGCCCTTGAACGGCTCCAAATTTTATATCATGAAGTATTATTCAAAATGACACGAAACACTAAGGTCGATATCCTAGTCAAGCGCATGAGAGGAGAGAAAATGCAAATCAGAGAGACAAATGAATTTACACTGGACACTTTTTTTTAGTAAGAACGTCTAATTTGGGGGCGGAAGCTGAACGTTGTTTGTTTTTTTTTTTTTTTGCCATCTGAGCCTAAAAATGTTTTTTCATTAACCTGTTCTTAAAATTCTGTGGTACACTAAGTGCAACTACTCTGAGTAGTTCTTCATTTTATCGTGCAATAAGAAAACCAAATCATAAATCATCACGGTTAAGAATTTCAATTAATTGTACTGTTCGACTACTGTTTTACATTTCTTTTACATTTATTAGTACTCAGTAATAAACTACACTTTGTTTGCCCCCCCCCCCCCCCCTCTCTTCCCCCCAAATTTTGCAAAAACCATTGTTTTCAAATGCTCTTGGGACACCGCATATTCCCAAGAGCATTTGAAACCAATGGTTTTTGCAAAATTTGGCGGCACACAAAGTGTATTCCGGGGAATGTGAAAATGGCGAATGGCTAATTTGAACTGAGCTCGAGATTTCTAAGTTTTTATTATCTCTAAGAGGTTGAATATTTATGTATCACATTAATCTAAAACGCACTTCTAAAAAGCATTTGCGTTTAACAGTAGGAAAATTACCATTCACCAGACGTGAAAATAATTCAAAAGACGCCTTTTCAAACGATATAATAACAAACTTGAACTGTTTTTATCTTTTAATTTGTTTTAATTTTCTTTGTACGTAAATCGTTTATTTTCCAAACGTTTACTCGAATGCTCAAGTACGCGTGAAACAAGTCCCAGATTTGATGGATCGTAGAGCAGCACTTACGGAAGCTGTTTCCAGATTTCTTTTATGTCATGTCGGATGTAATGCTAATATTTAGCGTTATGTGTGTTTCAGTGGCTGTCTCTTGGCCCCGAGTTCGCATCTCCTCGAACAGACGAATATTTGCAAGAAGTTAACTCGTTTATATCATCCTGACAAGACAACTAATTAGGTTGTAAGTGACCTTCAGCCAATTGGACCATGAAGGCATTGTGCTTTCACAATAAACTACAATCTCAAATTTCTTATAAAAACTTATGTAAAGTTCAAATCGTTATCATCACTTCTATCTGGCGTGAATTCAAGGACTTTGTCGTTTGCATCTCTTTGCTTCTTCAAGGAAAGGTATTCAAAATGCAACACTTGGAAATTCGCCCTGCCTCGGAAGACGACTTCAGCGCCGTTGTGAAGCTCTCGCGAGCCACTTTCGAAGACAGAGCCCAGGCTGATCACGATTACATTCCCAACAGATTCAACGACTGGTTAGTAGAGCCAAAACGGTCTGCTTTCGTTGCAGTTATCAAAGACCGTGTTGTTGGATTCCGAACATTCGCCATTGTAAATGAAGGGAAAAGTTCAGTATGTGAAGCCGAGATGATTCACCCGGATTTTCGTCGCGACGACCTTCAAATCCAGTTGATCGAAGCTAACAGGGAGTTCATTCGCAAAAACTACCCAAATGTTTCTCGAGAGTTTTTCTACGCGCCAAAACAGCTGTACGCGCGTCGGAAGGAACTGTTTTCTGACCAAATGCTTTTCAAGCAAGATACTCTAGCGTATTACATCAATCAAGCTACTTTCAACCTAAAGAAGTTAAACGACGTCCAAGAACGGGTTGGACCACAAGTCAGGTCTTGCAGCAAAGAAGAGTTTGAAGATGAGATTATATCTGGGATGCTGTTTCCGAAGGAGATCTTTACCGCTGACGGCATGGTTCTCGAGGCCTCTCGCGCGAACGTGGGAGTTATGTTGAAAGAAGGCGACAAGGTGCTCGTTGATGTTACAGAAGAAGACGAGCCATTTAAGTCGTTTAGCCACGGGCGATTGTCTCGCAGGAACGAATTACTTCACTGGGAATGCAATGTTTATGCCAGGCACCACCTTCTCTTTCAAGTTCATGTCCTGGAGCATGTAAAATTTGCCGCCGAGGTGCTTTCCCCTGACAACACCTTGGTGATTGTGGTCCATTTTCTAGCCGATAGAAACATGGTGTCTAGCGGAAGAAAGCTCCTCGAAGGAATCTTGTGTTACAAGCCTTGCGACTGCCTGAATTTGAAGCAAAACTACGTGCACAAGGAAAGTATTCATCTCGAAAGCGAGAACGGTGAGGACTTTATGGCGTACTGAACTAAACAGGAAATGTCGACTCAGCCTGAGTTGAAGTCTCGAGTGGGATTAAAGAACTCTTTAGTGGAAAAGGCAGGAATAATAACAGAGTATAACAGGGAAATTAACATTGTCTCAGTGAATTTGTAAGTTCTTTTTACACGTGCTCGTATTCCAGCAAGAATGATTTAGCTTGAAGTTTAAAAAATTGACTATCAGGTTTTTCCCAACCAATTAAATTCACTGATTTATGAAAAATAACTGACTCCATTTTTCAGTTTTTCTTAATTGTTTTTACACATTTAATTGAAGGAAGTCTTCCTTTGTTCTTCTTTTCCCTAACTACCTGAGGAAAGAAAACTGACCAAGAATGAAACAAAAGCTGACGTTTCGAACACCAGCCCATGATAATCGCATCTGAGTTTTTAAGCCACGGACTGCGATCGGAAGTAAACTATTTTCCTTTTTAGATTTCCTTGACACCACTACATTAAAATCGTTAGGAACCTTTTCTCTATTAATTAGAGACAATTAGTTTAAAAATCTGTGAGGGACTACTGTCTCATATGACCTAATCTCTCATAACCGAAAGGCAGGAGTAAGGCCATCGCTTATGTTTACAAGTGTAATTTGCTTTTTAATTAGTTAATGTCAAATTTGCTTCAGTCCCTAAAAAAGTCAGGCCATGGATAGCGAATACGGCAATACGGCGATCCTATTGGATGGTCCACGTTAGTGTCGTCTTGAGGACTGTTATTGGTCACTGACGTTTTGACAGCCCGTCAGTTGATCGTGTGTATAACTCTGGTCTGTGAGCTGATTGGCCAACAATCTGTATATGAGCTGATTTGTCTAACAGCTGACCATTCAGCTCACAGACAGGAATTGACAACACACCAAAGGCAACATATTTCGAGATGGTCTTAAGGTAGAATTAGCGCAAATCATGATTTGGATAATGTGGATCAGGAGACTTAGCAGTTAAGTTTTAAAATCACTACTCGATTTCGAATGGACAATCGGATCACAATTAAATTGTTAATTGCAATCTGTAAAGTTCCAATTAAGTTGCTACGGCAATGATAGGTGTGCCCTAAAAGCGGCAAAATCGAAACGAAAATGAACGACATTCCTTTTGCTATTTTTTATGACAACGACATTCAAACTCGCATTTCAGTTTTCGTACTGCGACGTCTTTACAAGATAGATGAGATAATCCAAGCGCCCATGGAGGGCTACCTGCAGTCTGTGACAAAATTCCTTAGAGCAGTATACGACTATACAGATCTGAAGGTTTCGCGACTTACTCTCCCCTCTCAATGTTGTTTGAACGCGAGTTTCTGAGCCCATTTGCCAAAACAACATTGTGGGAGAGCAAGGTATTGCAAAATGTTTCAAAAATTTTATCTGAGGCTGTAGCTCACCTTATAACCCAGCTCCGAGAGACAACGTTTTGCTCGGCCACCCGCGACAACTTTTTCCTAGATTTCAAATCCTTTTCTTGCTCAGTAACTGTGCGATCTTAAAAAGTGCATTAGGATTTTCCCCGGCTGATCGGGTGACGTTTTCGTCGACCGTCGCCGTTGTAGATCTTAAATTCCCTAATGTCTTCACCCAGACGGTCTCCTACGCGGAAATTAACCCCATCCAATAAGATAGAACAGGGAGCTTACGCAACGACAGCGGCGACGGCAACGAGAACGTCATCTCAAAATATAAGTTCGCGTTATTTTAATCGCTTCGTGACTATTTCGACTTTTTTAATATGACAATTTGCAAGGGTGTGGTAGTTCCCCAAGAATGATACTGGTCGGAACGGCGCTTATTAATTTAGGGGACTCAATTGAACTATCTTCAAGTGCTGACGTCCTCCTTAAAACCTCAAATTTGGCTATTTCACGTTGTTGTTTTGCTGATGACGGCAAATAAATGGACAAAAGTGAAAAACGCACGTGCAGAGCGTGCAAAGCTATTGTTGTTGCCCAATAAAAAAAATTGTGACGTTCTCTTTGCCGTCGCCGTTGTCGTTGCTTAAGCTCCCTAACAACGGAGATCAGACGGGAATCGACAAGCCGGCGTTTATATTACATATTAGAGAGATTTAGTCTCGCAAACATGCTCCGGGATACAATTTGATCCAAGGTGGTATCCCAAGCAAACGGCGTCACCCAGACGACGTCCCATAGTGATATTAACCTGTTCAATCGGACAGAACAACGGAGGTCAGACGGGAATCGACAAGCTGGCGTTTATATTTAACAATTACTCGCCGAAGACGAAGTGAATATTGGTGAATATTTACCGAGACGTAGTCGAGGTAAATATTCCCCAATATTTACTGAGCCTGAGGCGAATAATTGTTTTAGTGTAATTTTCAGCGGTGAATATCAAGAAAGTGCAAAACAACGGGCTAAAAAAAGATAAAAAGGCACGAAAAGTGCTTGATTGGTTTAGCAGGCGCGCCTCCAAAAATATTATATTCACCGGGTAGGGCGGTGAATATAACACAATTCTTATATTCACCGCTGAAAATTATATTAATACAAATTACAGAAATTTATCTTCGCAAACATGCCCTAGATAAAATTTGAGTTTGCTCTAAGGTGGTATCCCTAGCAAATGGCGTCACCCAGACGGTCTCCTACACTGATATTAACCCTGTAATTATAATAGAACAGAACTGCGGCGGTCAGACTAGAATCGACAAGCCATTTATGTCACATATTAGAGAGAGTTAGCATCGGATTTATGATAAACGGCAAACTTTTGGGCTGAAGTATATAAAGACATTTGTTTGATTTCAGCTCATTTTTTGAAAAGTACGTAGTTTCAGATATGTGGCAACATCTCAACTGAGCGAGAGTTTTCACCCTCTTATGTGAGGGGGCAGGAATGAATATCACAAAGCCTCGGTATTCTTTCGGCTGTTAATAGGCCATTTACGAGTTCATGTTTGCCTCTTCTTCAAAGCGAGTATCCCCGAGTGGCCGGGCGACTCGGGGACACTCGGAAAAAATCCGAGTGATCCTTTGCAAGAGTCGAACATACGACCATCCGATTACTAATTCTGACCACTGAACTATAGGAGACTCGTACCCCTAGGGGAATGTTAATTTACAATTTTTTTTGACTCATTAGCATAAGCTTAAGGTTAACGTTTTCTGGTCAGTCAGCCGAGAATACTGAATTTACTGAATATTGAAACTGCAGTGCTGAAACTCTGATATACCGGATAATCTCTGAGCAATTAATGTTTCTTAGAAAAGTCGAAATTTTACAAAGAGTGTATCGGGGATGATTAGCGCTTTTTTGCCACCCAACAATTTATCACTGAGTTTTTGATGGCTAATAACTGGATCGTTATCAAGGCTAAAAGGCTTAAAATTAGATATTTCTCTGAGTTTAACAAGTTTCTTCAAAGGTGTTTTGCAAAACAAAGAGAAGAAACTTCGGTAATAGTATAAGGCGATAATCCAAATTTATCGCGATTACGAATTCACAATCGTGAGGTATCGGATATTTACCAATATGGTATGTAATAAAAGGATTAAAAACCTTGAACGCTTTTAAGCAGAAGCAAAAGGAAACCCAAAAAATTCAGGCTTGAACGTCGAAATACTCGACAATGATGTCCCAAAGATGTTCTGCGAAATTGTCGCGATCGTGAGGCATCGGAATATTGTGTGTTAAAAATTAAAGAGGATTAAGCAACTTAGCGCGGCTTGTACCTGCTATTGTTAAGTGGCTGTGTGCTCTATATTGGCAAGCCTGCATGAACCTTCAATTCCCTTTTTTGTGGCTTATATGTACTCAATAGGGCCGTTTATACGAGAGAAAATAAGCCACGGCTTACATAAGACGCGAACACCCCGTATAAATGCATGGTACAAAATCTACGTTCACGGCTTTCTCAAGCCACGGCTTATCCTGACCTGGGAGTTTATACTCGTATAAATAGTTCCTTTCGCGTATTATGTACGCCGCGGCTAGAGTAAGCCGCAGCTTATTTTCTCTCTTATGTAAACGGCGCTATTGTGACGTGCGTCCTTCCATGGCGCGGCGACGAGAGGAAAAAAATGTAAACGGAACGTACACAAACCCCTTCCTCGAAAACTACTTCAAACTCATCAAGAGCACAAATAAAACTTGTTGTTGTTAATACCAATAAGTATCGTTATAGAAATTTCCTTCGATGACAGTTAGCGTGCATCTGTTGTTTTTTACTGTTGATAGGGGAGTATTTTGTGACTGAATTTTTGCTGGACAGCTGCTCAAATTCAACTAATTGCCTCATAAAAGTGCATAGTCATTAAGGGCGTTCTCTTTTCCTTCATCATGCACGTTTATTCATTAAATTTGACTGCAGAAAGGTCTACACCTATATGAACGATGGCCGATTGCGGTTATTTTCAGTTTGTCTGGAAGAGTTTGTTTGCATCATATTGCGCACAATTTACTTCAGTTGTCGTTAAAAAAAATTCAATAATGAAGTGTATCCCAGTAGAAAGGAAATTGTTTTTCCCGCGGATATACTCTTTGGGCATTTCTAGTATTATAGATAATCCTCATTCTAGAATTACTGTCAGTGACTGAGTGTGTTCCAAAATCGACCAAATTTCAACTCATGATCGTTTCAGTTTCTCTTAAGTGCCTGTATCGCAAATAAAACTGACGTCCAATATATCATATATATCCTTAGGTTTCAAAACTTTCACTTAAGAAACCGGACATTTTTCTTGATCATAAATTTCCTAAATTTGTCAAATTTGGCAGGAAGGTTATGGTTTCGGTATATTTTCCAGTCAATTTCTCTTCTATAGTTATCTGTGATCGATATAAAAGACGTAGATTTCTAAGAAAGTCAGTCGTTTAAAGGTGATTGTATGCCTCTTACCCACTTGGCAAACAAATAAAATTAATTCCGTGTCTATAAACAGCTGCCTTCATCTAATTTTACCTTATAAGACCGAATGTCAAACAATGCTACAGCTACAGCATCTGACTGCAGGAGTACTAGTGTCTGTATCTATCTCTCTGAATGGCAAACTTTATTATTATAGCTATATTTACCCAAAAGAGAGATAATACGCTCAAGAAATTGAAAGCCTGAGAAACTTCAAAGGATTCTTGAAATACAAAGCTGGCCTGATAAGAGTGACTCCAGAAGATGGCAGCATTTAATGCTAGCGTATACTGCGTGGAAGAATTAGCTAGAGGTTTACATAACCAACTGATATGTCTTTCAGTTTTCAACATCGTTCTTGGCGTTGCAACAATAGCGGCAAACACTCTTATCCTGATGGCCCTCAGCAAAGAGAACTCGCTTCATCCACCTTCCAAAGTCTTGCTTCGAAGTTTGGTGGCAAGCGATCTCTGCGTTGGCATCGTAGAAATAACTACCGTTATTTACTGGATTTCCATGATGCAAGAGTGTTGGCAGATGTGTCGTTATTTTTATTTCGCTCATGCTGTAGGAGGGAGCATTTCATTCCCAGCATCACTGTGGACAATAACTGCCATAAGCGTGGACAGACTTCTAGCTTTGTTGTTGGGGCTCAGGTACAGACAAGTTGTGACCCTAAGGCGAGTATATGTGGTTGCTATTGCCTGTTGGGTTTTTCACGGTTTCGAGAGTGCTGCAGTTGGCTTTTACAGCCACAATGGATGGGAAATTTTCATAGCTACGGGTACACTTCTTTGTCTGATGACATCCATCTACTGTTATACCAGGATTTTCCTTAGGCTGCGTCATCATCAAACTCATGTTCAAGACATTGCCCAGGAACAAGCGAATCAGACACTCCCAACGAATATTACACGATACAAAAAGACAGTGACGATTGCAATGTGGTTGCAGTTGGCTCTAGTAAGTTGTTATTTTCCGTACGTGGTTGTCGCACCGTTGGGGTTTCACGAAATTCAGACAAGACAGTCATCAGCCCATTTTCTTGCATTGTATTCTACAATAACTTTAATGTGTTTGAACTCAATTTTAAACCCGGTTATGTACTGTTGGAAGATCAAAGAAGTAAGAATAGCCGTTAAGGACACATTGAAGCAATTATCGTTTTCCACACGGACAAATTAAACGACTAGAAACGAAGCGGGAAACGAAGAGAAACTGACTGCTGGTATCATTAAATACTAAACCTTTGATATTGTGTTTCTTGGATGTGATTGACCCCTTCATATATTCTCCGTCATCAACTCATAATTATATATCAATTATTTTATATATTTATTTCTTTTCAGTTTATAACTTCCTTCCTTTAATTATTTCTTATTCATTTATCTATCTAATTATACCTAGTATTTCATTTATATGAAGTGTGCCTATTGATGTAGTCTTTCATTTATATTAACAAATGCAATATTTCTCTACTTTATTAGGCACGGCGACTCAGCTGCCCGACTTTCTGTTTAAAGCAGGCTTAAACTTTGTAAAACCTAAATCCTCACTTACCTTAGGCACAAATAAGCTGTTGATCAGTGGTGATGGTATGATTTTGCTAAGCTGAAAACTTTCGTGTCTGGAAGCAAAATTTCCAAGTATCAGAAATGCAATTTTATTAGAAAGTTAATGAAAAATTTAAAAAATATATTTGTAAAGTTACACTGGTGGTTAAAAGCGTTTCAGAAATATTTTCCATAAAAATGTTCCCGACGTTTCGGTCACAATCACGGACCTTCTTCAGGGGAATTGAGAGAAAAATTTTATACAAAAGCACAGATATAAACAGGACGCTGATTAAAATTCAAGATATGTGTCATTTTTTCTTGTTAGCGAGAGTCAAGTGTTTTATAGGTTCTCGGTGGATAAGAGAATGATACTTATCGCTGACTCATATTCAGTTCAGCGAAAAACATTTTTTTTAAACCCCGAAATCTTGTACATGGAAAACGTCTTCATTCTGATTGGGTAAGAGAAATGCAGTTTCAAGGTAACACAATACAGAAAAGAGGTAATTCATAGATAACAAACCACGCTTTCCCATTGGTCTCAGATGGTCAATCAAATGCAAGCCCCGGATGGCGCAATTTTTGCGTGATTTATTACGCGTAATACAAGTGCGTTTCTTCTATTACCATAATCTCAGCTCGAATATTATTCATGTAAGTTATTAGTAAGTATTCGCATGATTTTTCCCGTGCGATTTGGAATAAAATAAGCACTCGCTCGAATTTTGTTCGTCTTTGAAAAAAATTACTCTTGCTTATTTATTCCAAATTGCGCACGAAGTCATGTGATTCCCTAAACTAACAACTAACTAAGGATGTAAGATATTAAGAGGAACATAGCTATAGAGAAGACCTGACACGCTCATCCGGCGGTAGCGAAGGAATGGAACGGTCTTTAGCGTCTATAAACCTGTGTTCAGTCACAGGTGGCTCCCTAGAGTATTCCCACGAGTTACAAAAGGAAGCCTAATTAATTTCTCTCAACGTTTTCCTTGTTGAGACTTACCAGTATGGGTACCGATATATAATAAGGCTTATTTTTTGCGTGTCAATTTTTGGATTAGGCCGTTACCATGGCAACATCACATCTTATGACAGGCAGATATATTCCTATTTTTGGCCTAAATTTCTTAATGTTTGTGCTTTCCTTCAGTCAACTTTTTTTATTCTTTGCCACATTATGGAAACGATATTGCCAGACATTTTGAAATGGTAAAAAGTCAAGGTCGTTGTGACGGTTTTAGATAGATAAAGTAGATAGATAGAGAGATAGATAGATAGATTGAGATAGATAGATAGATAGAAAGATAGATTGAGATAGATAGATAGATAGATTGAGATAGATAGATAGATAGGTTTCGTAAAAATATCATCTAGCAGCTGAAAGGCTGAGTTGCATGATTATTTTCAATATAAGTATGAATTTAAGAAAAAACTATATAACTATTTGTAGGCTGTATCTAAAAATTATAAAACTATTGGCTTCACGTACTCATCCAATTGACATTGAGGGGACAAAAGTGTCCATGTAGCGTTTTTTAGGGATGACAGGGCGCTTAAACTGCCGCTGCTTACGGAGACAATAGTGTAGTTTATTTAGGTCTGGCAAAAGGTGGCTTAGCTTATGACATGGCTAAGACATAATTAATTAAAAAAATATGTTATACGGTTATCCCAAATGTATTCGATTAGCTCGGACAGATTTTCAGGTGGTTAAAACTCAGCCAATTAAAAACTTATATTACCGAAGGGAACGCGACAAAATTAGCAGTTAATTTTACAGATTTGGTCACGCAGACGTCGCAAAAATCAGAAAAGCATGCGTGATTTAATTAGGCATTACGCGCCATACTAGTGCCCAGCTTGCGCGGGGCCCTAAAAATCTAGGAAGCCTCCTTAAACGGGCTTTCATATATCGTTCATATATCGTTCATATATCGGTACGAAGTTTAATTTTTAATGAATACTCACTGTATTTTCTGTCGCAATATGTCAAGTTTTATTTTACGTATGTTTCCATGCGGGCTGTTACAACATTGAACAATCCAAAAGTCTCCATCATGGCCTCTTATATATTACGACATCAGAAATAACACGCAAACAGCGATGACAAACATCAGATATAACGCATCATTTAAAATTATCTTTTTTCTTTATGTTTCGTATGCTTCTGCATACATCTTCAGAAGTGACGGTTAATACAAAATTGGAGTTTAAATATACAGGATCACTAACTTATTAAAAAAGAGGTGACAAAAACTAATAAAGGCACAGCTTTCCGACGCTGACACATTCATTTAGGCAGCGTTTACACGAACGCGGTTTCATTTGTAACCGCATCGATTTCGATGCGGTTATACCTTCTGTTTACACGACACCGATCGAGACTGTTATCGAAACCTTGTCGATTTGAAACCGTGCCAAAAGTGGAGCGTTTTCAAAACGATGCGGTTTCATCTGTCGTGTAAACAGCGAAACCACATCGATTTGAATACGGTTACTATTTTGGCGCGAAATTTGCATTGTTCAATTCAAAATAGTGAATTTAGCACGTAGTGCAGCGCTCGCTTATACCATCACGACTTGGATTTTCTGGCGAAAACGGTTCCGTGTAAACACTTCCAAACCGCATCGATTTTGACGCGGTTTCGAAGTCATGAAACCGTGTCGATGTGAAACCGCGTTCGTGTAAACGCTGCCTTAAGGTCGGCTTTAACGGCCCATTTTCAGCCTAGACGCAATGCAATCGTTTTTTATCGTTTTGAATCTCGAATAGCGTATTCCGATCGGTTAACTCTTTTTGTCGCGCCAGTTTCGCGCTGTTGAAAAGAAGAAGCTTCGCCATTAGCCTGATCATCGCGTGGTTTACTGGGTGATTCTAATAAGTGAAGCCGCTAAAATTACCATTAATTTTTATGGAGTTGACTGATTTAGACACTGGAGAATCACCGGAGTGGAATCTTTACGGTTCGGCTATTCAGCGAGAGGAATAGAACAATTCTGAAGCCAGTGAGCTAGGCGACATATTTTCAGTGCTGAAACGCATGCCTTATTTTATTTAAACTTACTTTTACTTTGTCAGTTTCGATTTCTTAGAATACCTGGGACGCAGGAGTAAAATGCTCTTGTAAAGATGCTTGTGCTCAAAAGAGTGGCAGATGTTGCTTTCTTTGTGGAGCGGCGAGGCAAATTTCCCTTTCGTAAACGGTCGTTGCCATTTGAAACGGTCGTTGCCATTTCTCAGAACGGTCGTTGCCATTTGAAACGGTCGATGCCATTTTTTAGACCTGACTTACACTCATTAAGTCTAAGAACTCAAAAGATTGCGGTTAGTAAATACTGGGAGTTGTGTCTCGCTGGTCATATGAGCTTTTCTTTTATAAATGTTTTTTTTTTCTTTTTTTGTCTTAATTTTTGTTAATATTTCTTCTTAGTTTCTTTCTTTTAACTTTCTTTGAAGTGAAGTGTGTAGTAGACCGTTATAAATGGCATCGACCGTTTACGAAAGGGAAATTTGCAGCGGCGAGCAAACTTCGCCTCGGCAATTCGTCCGTTTCCGTTGGTGGGGCTAACGCTCACATGGTTCATATGGGGTAGGAACTTAGCACTTCACATTACACTCAAATCAGTTAAGTCTGTTCAAATATAAGTGCTTCACACGGCCAACGTGTGCAAAAGCGTAATCCTTCCTTGTAATTCGTCATGTTGTTCGATACTATTCAACTTCAAATATAACTATTTTAAACAAATATAGAGGTGACATACTACGATAAAATGGTAAAATGATAATATGAGACGCAGTTACTAAAACATGGAACCACCGAAAACCACCTACAACCACCAACAAAATCAGGCAAAACGTCCCAAAACCATCCACAATATACCTTAGGCACCTATCAATTGTTTGCCCCAGGATGGGGGAGGGGGGGGGGAACGGACAATTTGACATTTTCAGGGTTTCAAATGTCAATTTCCGCACCCTTGGGTCTCCATAATGAGCCAAATAATTTCCCACCCCTGGGAACCCCAGACCTTGCAAAATTAGTAAGTTAAAGAAATGATAGGCACTCACAACAAGTTTATTGCAGGACTCCTTCAGAGAGTAATCATTGTACTTGTTGGCAAATGGTCCCTACCAAGTTTGTGAATTTCCCAAATGAAGAAGGCATATTCTAGGTATTTAGCATATGGTTCAGTTTTGGCTAGCAATTTAACACACATTCTGTACTGCTTAAAATACCTGTGAATTGTTTCACATAGTCAAGTTACAGCAATACAAAATCACTTATGTCCAGGTTTGACCCTAATTAGATGCACGCCCAATTTTGACATCCAACACAAAGTGTCCCTTTAAGTCTAAGCATTTGCTGCCTATTTTCAACAATAAGGTAAGGGTAAAGGTTAGTTTTGGGTATATGCAGCAGTTAATCTTCACTTAAAGACCAGCATTTGGGGGACACTTTGTTACATACGATGTCTAATTCCCGTGGGTTCCCCCTCCCCACCCCCCCCCTACCCTGGGGCAAACCATTGATAGGTGCATTAATACGACCGGTTTGTGTGATATTTGCGTACATGGCCGTCTGTTTGATGTTGCGTGACTGTCACGTTGGTTTTGGGTGTTTTTGAGTGGTTTGGCTGGTTACATCTTTTAGTAACTACGTAATATGAGAACCCATTCAAATCAGGACCTAAAAGATTTATATACGGATGGCTTTTGACGAAGATTCTGAAAGGCTTTCTGAGAGTTTTCGAATTTTTGTAATTTCGTGATACACGAAATCATGCCGGGCGCTCGTTGCGTCTAGGGTGAAAATGGGCCTTTAAATCTTTGATCAACAGTTTCAAAGACTTAAAGGGGCACTGTCGTGAGTTGCGCATGATCGAGTTTGTTTGATCTCGCGCTCACAGAAAATTCTATCCGCCATTTTTGTATTCACGCGTGAGACACGTATATTCGCAGTTAATGAATTCTATGTCAAACATAGCGCTCAGAATTTAATATTTACCTGTCAGGAAGAACTTTCCTGATCAATAAACTTTTGTAAATGCGGAAGTGCTTTCATTAGAAAGCGAAATTACTGTCGCTGCACGCTTCGTAGCCAGCATCCAATTTAGCTTGCAGCCAGGCGTGAAAAATTCTTTGCTTCAGATAAATACGATTGTGCGTGTTATTCCAGGGGCACCCAACGACTAATTTGTTGTAAAATGTATTATTATACCCCAGTTAATGAAAATAAATGTTATTAAGGCATTTTCAGGTGTTTTTCAGTGTTGCTGGGAAAACATTATCTGTTCCTTTTTCCCAGCAAGACGCACAAGAAATTTCCCAGCCAGCTAGATAAAATTGGTTGGTTTCCCAGCCAGCTGACCAAATTTATTTCCCAGCCAGGAATTCCGCGCGCTTTCAAATCCCTCGATCCAAAACGACCGAACAAAAGCGACAAAACCGGGACAAAACAGGTTTTTTCCGCAAGCGCAATCACTCTGACCAGCCGTCGTATGTTTCTGACTACTCTCTGGGAGAGGGAAGGGGTTCTTTTTTTTTTTTTTTTAGTCGTCCTCAGTCTTCAGAGTTTCTACAGCCAGCTCGGGTTGAAATGCTAGAAAAAGTCAGTAATTCCCAGGCAAAACCTCTATCAATAACAAAATTTCCCAGCCAGCTCATCGAAACACCTGTATTTTTGCCAGCCAGCAAGATTCCTCTGGGGAACAGATAATGTGAGGAACAGATTCGTTGGGTGCCCCTGTATTCCACTCCTTCAGGTATTCTTTACGATCCGTTTAAGTCTTCCTTTTTCTCCCGGAGCTTCTCCTTAGTCCACCATGGCTAATGAATATGTCAGCAGTGAAAAGCTGTGCCTTTATTAATTTTTTTTTGTCTCCTCTATTGCCACTTAATAGTTAATATTTAATAATTTATTGACTCTATATTTAAACTCCAATTTGTATTAACTGTCACTTCTGAAGATGTATGCAGAAGCATATAAAACATCAATTAAAAGATAATTTCAAATGATGCGTTTGTATCTGATGTTTTTCATCGCTGTTTGTTTGTTATTTCTAATAAAACTGAGATAGCCTAAGAAAAAGAGTATTTACGACATAGATTAGGACATGTTATGAAAGTATTGTTAAATAAACACACCTTTTTTATTAAAAAGTTCATTAATGTGTCAAGACGTCCTCTTGTTTTCAAGAACTTTTTTCCGGCCAATTTTTCATTTCGTTTCTTTGATTTTCTTTTCTGGTTGAATGACACATTTATAAAAGAGGGAGTATTTTTTCGGAAAAAAGATATTTTATTTATGTTCCTCTCAATTTGTCACTGAGAGAGTTGAAAGTTCTCCCTTTTTGCCTTGAACAGCTGCTTCATATTCAACTGTCGCGCACAGAGTCGACGTGCGGACCGTTTTGGTACATCAATTTAATGTTAGTTCACTGAATAAACTTCTCCGAACATCAGTTTGCTTTCCCGGCCTGATAAATAATGCATGCGCTCGCAGAATTTGCATTCTTGGGACTGTATATATTTGAAACCTGTTCTGCAAGACAAGGGCAGGTTTCGAAGATGAGCATTCTCAAATATTTCTTTTTTTAAAAAGACTAAAAATTTTCTGGGGACAAGTCCTAAGAAACAAACGTGTCGCCTGAGCAGTCTCTCAAGCTCTGCGGTATCTTTCAGATTGATCATCTTTTAAACCTTGGTTCTTCCTAAGATAACGAATTTCCAATATATGAAGCCAGAGTAACTTTTGTTTGTTTACATTTATTAGGAAAATAACCCTGGCACCTAATACTTTGGTCGAACACGAAAGATACAGCAATGCATCCCCTTATCATATGCATGTGCTGTATTATAAAAATTGGCAGGAAAATAAAACCAATTTGAGGGTTAGTTATGAGTTCGTTTTGTTTTAAGAACTGATCCTAATTTTAGTTTTTTTTTCTTGTCTGATCGACTGCGCTTCTATTAAAAGATTAAAGCTCTTACGGAAAACATTGAGGTACCGTTGCTTTTGTATATCTTTCTGTAAACTTGACAGGCTAGAAATGTCTTTTAACCACGCATGCGCAGTAGTGTAGCAGCTCTCATAACCTGCTATTGTTTGTTTAGTCTTTTGTTTTTGGTCAGGAACTAGCGCCAATCACATTAGACGTTATGAGAGCTGCTACTGATCACTCCTTTTAACAGCTGCCCCTACCTGTGTTCCACTCATCTCTGCTTTGGAGTTCCCGACAACATTTATTGAGATCGGACAGTTCGCACTTCCTGACAATGTCAGTTCTCTTTATCAAGCTTCCTGAATATCTGTTTTTATCTCTTCTGAACAATAACGCGAGGGTAAAATTTTCTCTCCCTGCTTTATTTACCCAAAAGAAAAATAACAAGCCCAAAAAATTAATTGCTAGGCTGAGCCACAGACGAAACCAAACCTCTGGTTAAGTCCGTCTGCGAACCAGTGCCGAAGTCCTTGTTCTGGGCCCCCAGCAGCGTTCCCGGGTTTGAGTACGCGCCGTGATTGGTCTGTCAAGAAAAACAATTGTTCGACAAGACTGGTAATAGCCAATCAGGTTACAGGGAAATTTGAAACGCACGTCCGCTTGTTCGTTGAGTCCGTTGGGGGGCCAGAATAAGGATCGAGGCGCTACTTCGCAGACGTTACTAACCGTTGTTAGATAACGTGTGGGACGAAAGCTAAATAATTGCCATCCTAACGAATCTTAAAGTTTCTTGCAAAGAGGGTGTGAGTGGTTTGATAATAATGACTCTTTTAACATTCAACGCTAGCGTATTCTGCTTGGAAGAATTAACCAAAGGCTTACATAAGCAACTGATATGTTTTTCAGTCATCAACATTGTTATTGCCTTTACTACAATTGCGGGAAATACGCTTATCCTAATTGCCCTTCCCAAGGTAACATCAATTCATCCGCCTTCCAAAGTCTTGCTTCGAAATTTGGTGGCAAGCGATCTCTGTGTTGGCATCGTAGAAATAACTATCGTTATTTACTGGATCTCCATCGTACAAGAATGGTGGCAGATTTGTCGTCACTTCTATTTTGCTCATGTCATAGGAGCGACCATTTCGTTAACAGCATGCTTGTGGACAATAATCGCCATAAGCCTGGACAGACTTTTGGCTTTGTTATTGGGTCTCAGATACAGACAAGTCGTAACACTGAGGCGAGCATATGTTGCTGTCATCATCTTTTGGCTTTTTCCAAGTTTTGGCAGCGTCGGAGTTGGGTTTTGCAGTCACGAAGCCTGGGAACTTTTGCTAATTACTAGTATAGTACTTTGTCTCATAATTTCCATCTACTGTTACACCAGGATTTTCCTAAGGCTGCGTCATCCTCAAACTCATATTCGAGACAGCGCTCAGGAACAAGCGAATCAAACAATCCCGATGAATATTACAAGATACAAAAAGACCGTGTCGATTGCAATGTGGTTGCAATTGGCATTACTATTTTGTTACTTTCCTTACGTGGTTGTCGCTCCGTTTGCTTATCGAGAAATTCAAACAAGACAGTCATCAGCCTTTTTTCTTTCACTTCATGCCACAGTGACTTTAATGTTTTGCAACTCAACGTTAAACCCAATTCTGTACTGTTGGAAGATAAAAGAAGTGAGACGAGAAGTGAAAGACGCGGCAATTAACTTGTTCTCCTAACCAGTAGAAACGAAGAGGTATTTACTGAAGTCAAGTTATTTAGCTTGAAGACTTCGCTTCTAGAGTTCTAATTGCCTCTTATAACGATCGCCTAAGTGTTGCCAAGGTAAAAAAAAAAACGTGTGAAGGAAACTTATTTGCGAAATTTCCAAGTATGTAAGCTTTCAGAAGGTATCAAAATTTCATTTTAAAAATATTCCATTGGCGCTTGCGAGACATTAAATTGGTTATTGCCTGCTCATAGCCACCGAGCGCTCGTGAATCAATTTTTAACTGAATATTGCATTAAGCTTCGGCGCCAAGAAAGTGTGTTCAACGCGCTAGCGAAATTAATCTTAATGTTGTGCAGAATGTCAGTAGATGCCAAGTGTTTTTTCATGATTGACAGATTATCTTATATAATATTCCAAGCTTCATTTTACATAGGGGTACATTCAGGCTATTGACACAGTAACTGACGAAATTAAAGTCCGGAAAGGTCTTGACAAGATAGCAAACATATGTGAAATTTATGCGTGTATATTCACGAAACATCAACGCACCTCCTAGTGAATATGGTTTAAAATAATCCGTTCTCGGTTTATGTCACTGCTTTTTTGGTGTTAAATGATATTCTGAAGTGTTTTCGCAGTAAAAAGGGAACATCATAGTTTACGGATATTTTTTTTTTGAAGTTTTAAGCATTAAAAAATCCCCTTTTTTGGAATAATTCTGACATGAAAATAATTTCTGCTTCAAAATCTACCGATGCTGAACACAAAATCGCTTGAATTTTCTTTTCGTTTGGAAAATAATCCGTTTATCCATCTAGTTTTAAGCATTCTTTTGTATTGATGAGAAATTTCCAAATTTGGCATGAAGACAATGGCTCCCGTTTTACTTGGGATGCCTGTGGCAGACCACGTTTAAAATTCGCTAGAGTGTCGTTTTCATCGTAGTCAGATAGGGTAATAACCAAGAGTCTGGCCCGAAGTTCTTGGCTTGATACTATCATGCTGGACATGCATGTCTCACATGTATTTATCACACAGACTTCTCAGAACACACACCACTTCCCTTCTTCAAATCACTGCGCTCTCAGACTGAATTCGCGGAAGAAAGTGTCGCTAAAATATGATCTTCGTCTGCTCTTCGAGCTAGCATCGTAAGCTCCCTCGGAAATTGATTTTGTCGATCAAGCGCGGTACGTACGTAGAACAGCGATGATCGCGAGAGTATTTCACCTCTTGCCTTCATTTCCGGTTTTCAAATGCACTAAAATTGCC
>NC_090889.1:19117014-19132014 GCF_036669925.1 Montipora capricornis
TTGCAGTGATAAACTTAGTTGGAGTGATCAGTTATTAGCTCTGTTAACTTGATGAGCGCATACGAACACCTGCTTAACTCAAAACTGAAGTTTTTTTGGTAATTATTTAAGGCACCGACAAGTAATATCTTTTAAGTTTACCCGTCAAGTGCGTAGTTAATGAAGTCGGCGCCCTTAGTTAGTTTCCGCGACCGCCACAATAGCGGTTCGGGTAGTTAAGAAAAATTGGCTGAAGTCGTTCACTGTTTGTTGTCGGAAATCCAACTGTTAACGAGCGAGGCTTTTCGTTGTCAGGCGGCGCGCTTTGTTGTTCGGTAATTTTGATTGTAAGAGTGTATAAAGGTCTGCGTTTGAGCGTTGCTCAATCAGTTACTCTGCTTTAAAGCAGTTACAGTGTCAAGGTCTCCAGTTAACCAAAATGGACTGCAGTCAATATAAATCGGTTGTTTCTCTTGTGGAGTGCCTCGTGCGTTCTGCGCATGCGAAAAGTTCCCGTGGCCATGACGCAGTCTCCAGTAAGCAGTTTACTGACTTTTCTATCCGAAGCATCCTGGGCCTAGAAAATGATGTCACAGCAGACACTTCCTCGGATTCTGGTGAGTTTCCGTTGTTTTGTCGTTAAAATCTGCTCTGGAGTTTGTTCATTTATTTAGAAACTTCATCGCGAATCATCTCTTGATACGCTAGCTCAGTTTAAGTTACATATTTTTGCTTCATTGGCATGAGATAGCTATTTCTAATCAGTCAGCCGGGAATATAGTACCGAATATTAAATGTGCGCTGCATAGTAAACTATCTCTGAAAATTTGAACGCGATATACTGGATAATCTTTGAGCGACGATGGTTTGAAAATTCGAATTTTACAAAGAATTTATGGGATCAATGCCATCAACGAATTGATCAGTTTTTGATGGCTAATAGCTGGCTAGTTATCAAAGCTAAAGGCCTTCAGTAAAGTTAAACGTTTCACTGAATAATAAGTTTAACAAGTTCTTTTACCTTTTGAAGTCAATTTGAATGCCTCGTATGTTAATGAAACAAAATGTATTCTAAACAGTGATAAAAGCAAAGATTCCCTTAGTTGGCAGTATCTTGCATGCATGTGAACTGAATACAGAAGTAATGATCTGGGGTCAATTAAATAAAATTTTTACGCGTGTAATTTAAAAGTGTAGCCATTGTTTTAGAGTCTGAGAACAATAGCTACACTTGTAAATTACACGTGTAAAAGACCCCTGGTTTGCATTGGGCCCTATGCTGGTGTAAAATCAGGCCCTTTTTTGCGACGAAAGTTCTGTTCCTCTCCCCTGACACTCCATTAAATGTGGCGAATAAATTGAACTAAACTAAGTTGGCTCGACTCCTGTAGAGGAGCGCTCTGACTTTTCCCGAGTATCTCCGGGTCATCACCCATAAATACATTTCTTCGGAGTTTCACTTGTTGACACTTATTTAATCGCATTTGAAGCCGGCAACCTAAATACGATCGGCAGATTGGATAGTTTTGCGTTTGTTGTAAATGGCTGAAGTAAGCCATGGTTTTAGTCTAAGCATAGTTAGTAGAGGTCTATGGTCTAAGAATACTCAGTTGAAAAGCGCTCTCATCTATGAATCCGTTTTAACCATCGTTTATTTCTCTCACAGAATACCACAGCACCACCAGCTCATCACTGTCGCCTTACTCCGACCGGTCAAGTCCTCCCACTAGCCACAGGCAAACCAGTGCAGAGTTACCTCCTTACTCCGACATCTCAAGCTCCGGAAGCGATTGTGACAGCGAACCCGATCGAATGCCGAAGTACACAGCGCAGGCACCGAGGGAGAAACGACAGCGCACGACATTCTCGCCTAACGAAGTGATGCAGCTGGAACAAGCGTTCAGTCAGCGACCATATCTGACACAGTACGATGAAAAGATGTTGGCGCAAAGAATCGGGATCACGGATAAAAACGTGAGGGTGTGTTCATTAAGAGTTGTAAACGTTTGAATGTTTATTTTTGAAAGCTAAAGTAAAATCGGTCAACTGGTCATTTTCACTGAAAAAGATAAAAACAATTAGTTGAATTTAGCAACCACAGTGGTATTCAGACAATCGAAACCGTCTACAATAACTCTTTATTCCAGTTCAAACTTGTAAACACAAAAGGTGTACAAGTCTCATTCGAAAACTTCAAACCTAGAAAATCTTGTAGTGACACTGGATTAATGCCTAAATAAATGAAAAAGCTTGCAGAGGGGATCGCATGCGCACCATTAGTGACGAACCATTATAACAGTGTATTAAAACTAGCAACTGTCATTCTACATGGAAGAAGGGAGAACTCGCTCCTATTTTCAAGAAAGGAGACAACAAAATGTTGAAAATTATCGACCTACCACTATGCTCCCAATTATTGACAAGGTTTTTAAATCACTGCTCAGCAAACAAATCACTCATCATTTTTTCCCTATTCTATCTCAAAGATTGACAGCATATAGAAAGCATTACAGCTGCGAAATGACACCAACTAGGTCCGTTTCAAACGTTACTCTTTTCATGTGCTGAACCTAATCATAAGATTTGGCACATGAAAAGTTCGCGGCGTCTGAATCCGTTAGGTTCGACAGATTTGCACTTGGGTCGACCCGCCGTTCTATTCGACTGGTGCCAGTCGAATAGAAAGGCAAAAGTTCGACACCGATTCAGATATCGAACCTTCTCATGTGCCGAACCTAATGCATAAATTACCTTTATGAAATTTTCGATATAACTTCGCTGATGATTATTTAACAATTATTCGCCGAAGGCGAAGTGATTATCGGTGAATATTCACCGAGACGAAGTCGAGGTGAATATTTAACAATTATTCCATGAGCGCGCGTTGGATATGAGATGGTAAATAGCCAACGAGGCGCGTAGCGCCGAGTTGGCTATAACCAGTCTCATATCCAACAAGCGCGAATGGAATAATTGTTTTATTAAATTCCTTCAACTCCAAAGATTTGGTAGTACGAAATACGAGCGGAAAAAGCGAGCAAATCCGAGCGAAATAAAAAAAAACTTGATGAGAACTGATGCGATGTTGTGTAATACCTTGTTGTCAGACAGACGCAGGCTCATCACAAAAACATTTCTTGCCTTTTCGCGTACTTCTAAACGTCGGAATTGATCCAAACTTTCCACAAAAGAAGTTTTTCTTCTCCTTTTTGGCTTTATTCAAAGAGAAATTTGGCATTCCGACGAAAACATTTTTAGTTTAGCAACGCTTAACGCAATCATTTACCATATAAGGTCAAACCAAGGTATATGAGCTGATAACCGAGATTGAGTGAACCAATCAGAGCACGCGAAATGCATTATCCGAGGTTGAGAATTTAATAATCACCGATAATCACTGAGCGTCGAGGTGATTATCGGTTGATAATCCGAGATAGCGAGCCAATGAGAGCGCGCGATTTTGTATAATCACCTGTGTATTTATACTAAATATATATATATATATATATATTGTATATATTATTTTAAACTGTAGTTTATATATTTTTCTTACACAACTCTGTTTTGGCCCCAATAAGTTGCTAAAACTAAATACATCGACACAGTAATATAGTATTTCAGTCGGTTTAAGGTGAATTTCAATCGTCGTTCCCCCGACAATACATGTGACAATTATCTAGATTTGGATTCGATGTGCAACCGCTCAAATTGTGACAACGTTATTATTAATAATTTAGTTTACTAAGGCGCTTATACAGATCTCTAATATTCCACTTACGTTAATTATTTTATCCTTTTCTTTTTCAGTACTGGTTTCAGAATCGCCGGGCAAAGTCAAGAAGATTCAGGAGAGAGGTGTCACCCGTTTGTCAGACCACCCTTTCAAACTGTTTTGAGCCGATTCCCAATAGCAGATCCGCTCAACCAAGAGGACTGCGGTTTGTAGCAGACCGGTCCGGTTTACACCATTGGAAACACGCGACCTGCGTATCGTACTCACACGCACCAATGACACAAAGCTTAAAAGACCACCAATGCAGCAGACTGTCCACACCTGCCAGATCTCACCCGTCAGCCCAGTTAAACCAGTTTAGACGTGACATGCACTTCCCATTCGCCATCTCTTCCTCTGATCAGTTCAAGATCAGACGTGATGAGCTCGCAAGATTAGCGCGGAGAAGTAGCCGAAGCTTGCGGAGTTTCCATCCGTATTGCATGTCCAATTCATCACAAAGCTTGTATAAGTAATAACGAAATAGAATTCAAACTTGTCAAAATAATGTAACTATCCACGTAGCCAAGGAAATAATTATTTCTAACACGGTACTCAAGTTACGCTTTTTTGTGTGAAAGGCTTTGCAAAAATAAAGAACAGTAGTGAATAAAATTATAATGATAACTGTATGAATTAGCAGTTTGTAAATAAAAAGAATTGATAACAGAAATTGTTTGTGGTTTTGTTGATTTATGTGTGAAAGTTAGGGTCTCATAAAGGGAAGGTTCGTAAAGTTTAAAAAGGAAAATTCTTACAGGAAACCTGAAAAATGAACCGATAAAAGCGATGTATTTAGGTCACGAGTGTCTACAGATACAGCCATAAGTCAAAGGAAATTTCCCGCGCGCTGTAAACCAAGAACAGGTTTGCAATTGATTAGGTGCACTGCCTGTTTAAAACAACTCAGTTAGCGTTAAGGTTAGGGTCGTAGATTACAGTAAACACTCACATATAAGAACCTAGATTTTTCTAAGTTAGGCTAAATAGGTTCTTATATGGATGGTATTTACACTAGTTTTAAAGCCTATCTAGGTTCTTAAATTGGTCCTAATTTCCACAAAATGAGATATCTACTCTATGATACATATGGTATGACTGAAATTTCTCCGATGAGGAAACTGATACCTTTATAATACAATCATAATCATGAAAAACAGTTTTAAACAAGATCTGTGCATTTTAAAAATTGTTCCAGACGCTTGAAATTGCTGAAGGTCATTTTCAGAAATCAGAACCTGTTTAAGTTTTAGGCTAAACTGGTTCTTATGTAAGGGGGATCTAAAATGAAATTTTAAGCCTAACTGGTTCTTAAATTCTAGGTTCTTATATGTGGGTGTTTACTGCATCTTCCATGTTAATGTTTAAGTACATATACTAAAGAAGGACTTAGGCAAGCGCTGGGTATATTTTGTTTCAGATATTTTTCTAACAAGTCTGCTGAATTACCATACGACCAGTCTGGTCTGCTCAAAACTATAAATTAGTACTATATTTTTCAGGTGATCTTTCTTGCTCTTTTCGCCGTTTTTCGTCGATCATCATTATTCGCCTGATGATTGCTCTTCGTTCCGCTGTTCGGGCTCTGGAGCTTGAACTACAGAATGCTGGTATCAGTGAAGTTGCTCCGCGGATCGTCAGTAAAACAGTAAACTCAATTGACGAGAGACCTGAGAGATCCTCGCACTTCGCTTGACAATTTGAGCAATTGTCCAGCTAAATAAAGTTAATTAAGAAAGGAGTAAAGTAGTTATCAGTGAGAGAAATTCATTTTTTAAAGAACGAAAAAAGTATACCGTTTGAGCGGTGCGGCGGCTTGTCACTAAAATTCAACGTTAAAAGAACGAGTAAGGTACTTTTTGAAGTGTAGAGATAGCGCAGTGGTGAGAGCACGTACTTCCCACCAATGTGGCCCGGGTTCGATTCCCAGACTCGGCGTCATATGTGGGTTGAGTTCGTTAATCACGTTCTCTTCTTTGAGGTTTTTCTCCGGGTACTCCGATTTATTTCCCCTGCTCTCCTCAAAATCCAATATTTGACTTGATTTGCGTTAATTGTTGATTTCAGTTTACAGTGTCCCCAATTAAATGCTCCAACGCTAGACTCGGACTAGAATCTACTAAACACTTAAGCCCGTTTTAAACGTCGCATTTTACATGTGCCGAATATAATGCAAATGAGCGAAAACAATAATTTTTTTCATTTGCATTCGATTCGGCACACGTAAAATGCGACGTTTAAAACGGGCCTTAAATAAAGTTCCTTTCCTTTCCTTTCAAGTTAAGTGGTTCGGCAGTCAAGTCAATTCTTTTTTTAACTCACACAAATATTATTTACCGAAAATTAATATAAAGACAATTACAAGATCGAAAAACAACGAAATCACAGATAACAAAAAAACAACAATATTAATTGTGTGAAAGTTTGGTACACCTTAATTGTTCAGGGAACTAATCATGTCCAGTCGTGTCCAGCGAGCCACCGGGAGTCACTCAAGGTACCGAGCCACGGAAAAAATACTTGTTTCAAAAGTGGCATTGGCTTCTGTAGTTTCTTGCTCTCTCTTTCGTTGTTTGTTACTAATTTTTCTCCCGTTTTCTCGCCGTGCTCACAGTCGCTTGCTATTTTATTTAATGAACGCAGCACGCTTGTCCATGCATTTTCCCGCCAAAGAACGTGGGTACGATGATGTCATAACCGAATTAAACCGAGCTCAAAATGTTTACATGCTATTCTTTGTGGGAACACAGGCAGACAACCCTAAGAATGCGAGAGCGCGTGACGTCACGTTATTTTGAGACAGTTGTAACGGCCGATTCAACTGATCGAGAAAAATGTTCACTTCCATTAAAACTTCCAATCGCGATGTTTCTTTTCGAAAATTTGTCGTCACATACAATATAAATAGACAAGGCGTGCATTTTCCAAGAATTTCTCCCACTTCCAAATGTTGCACGCCTCCCAGCCTTCGGCACCTTAGCCTGTTCCAGGCTCTCCGATAGTGGAGGCGAGGGAACGAGAACAAGGAAATTTATGAGTCATAGGTCAGGCACGTTTACGTGAGTCCCAAAAACTCATCAAATCACGCAGGACAACGCAGAAAATAGTAGGTGAGTGAACTTTATTTATCTGGCTGTCCATAAAAGGAATTTTTGAAAAGAAACATCGCGATTTGAAGTTTTTATGGAACATTTTCCTCAATCGGTTGAATCGGCCGTTGCAACTGTCTCAAAATAACGTGACGTCACGCGCTCTCTCATTGTATGCCTGTGGTGGGAACTTCAGTGAGTCACCCTAGAGCCAGGAATAAAGACATCAGCTGATAAAAGACCTCTGTTTCCAAAGGTGAGATTAATATTGTTCTTTACTAAAAAGATGTTAAGGTATTAGCATTAATAAACGAATCAGCAGTCTCAATTTGCATAATGCAATTTGAAATTTTGTTTGTCTTTCACGCGATCTCTTAGCATCAAACACCAACTGATCGAAACTAACATTCAATTTCTTATAATTATTTAGAGGTCAAACTAATTAGATCCTTCGTTGATTTTATGACTGCATGCGGAAGTTTGGACAGGGTTAAAGAAAGAAAGAGAGCCTGGGTAAAAAATAGATAGATATACCGTATTAACTTATTTAAGAGCTAAATAAAATAATTCCCTATGCCGTAGCACAAGGAAAACATGAATACCTTGAGGATTGTCTCTTGCAAACTTGTGGCGTACGGTTTGATACTTGTTCCCGTCATTTCACTGAAGTTTAAACGTCCTGTCAGCCAGCTAGCGAAGTGTTGCCAAGTTTCAATCAGTAACAATACCTATACTACGAAATCGAGGATTTTTCTCCGAGCAGTCGGTTTTTCCAACCTCATGTAAATCAACGCCATACTTATTATAGCTGCTTTTAATTGTAAACCGAGTTCAGTTACATAGTACATTGTGGCGTCGTGGGTAGTTTAGAGGTAATGTGTCAGTTTGTCTGATATCTAAGCCCCTGCTTCATTTTCCACCTTTGTCTACCATAGGAAATGAGTGAAAGATCTTGATGGCTTCAGTTTGTGCTTCAATTGGTGTTGTTTATTTCACTTTCAGGTTACCATTGGTGTGGTTGTTATTAACATTATTATTATTTTTTAATGACTACCTTAATTGCTATTGTAATTAATATTAAAAACTATTAGTATTTAAATACACAGGTGATTATACAAAATCGCGCGCTCTCATTGGCTCGCTATCTCGGATATCAGCCGATAATCACCTCAACGGACAAAATGGCTGCCAGTAGTCGTTTTTTCTCTTTTTTGAAATAATCACCTGTGTATTTATACTAAAACAATTATTCGCCTCAGGCTCAGTTATTATCGGTGAATATTCACCTCGACTTCGTCTCGGTGAATATTCACCGATAATCACTTCGCCTTCGGCGAATAATTGTTAAATAATCATCAGCGAAGTTATATCGAAAAATTCATAAAGGTAATTTATGCATTAGGTTCGGCACATGAGAAGGTTCGATATCTGAATCGGTGTCGAACTTTTGCCTTTCTATTCGACTGGCACCAGTCGAATAGAACGGCGGGTCGACCCAAGCGCAAATCTGTCGAACCTAACGGATTCAGACGCCTCGAACTTTTCATGTGCCAAATCTTATGATTATACAAAATCGCGCGCTCTCATTGGCTCGCTATCTCGGATATCAGCCGATAATCACCTCAACGGACAAAATGGCTGCCAGTAGTCGTTTTTTCTCTTTTTTGAAATAATCACCTGTGTATTTATACTAAAACAATTATTCGCCTCAGGCTCAGTAATTATCGGTGAATATTCACCTCGACTTTGTCTTGGTGAATATTCACCGATAATCACTTCGCCTTCGGCGAATAATTGTTAAATAGTGTTATTATTGTCGTTAAAGTTATTAGCACTTTTTGTATCCTCCCTACCTTGACTTGTGCCACATAAACCTCTTTATCGTATGGCATGTATGGCCACGCATGTGCTATCCAATCAAAAACTTCAACATCCCCATGCAAACCCCAGGCATTTCACTATTTTCTGTGGCCGAGAAGTTGGGAATTTCACCTTTGCCTTGGTGGAGTGGGGAAAATTGAAGCTTAGTTTCAGGTTTCAAATGATTTTTTTTTTTTGGGCGCCGAAGTCACTAACAGCTTTAAACACGTGTTTGGACAAGATGGAAGAGTTTAAAGGAAAAGATATAGCATATTTGTGCGATTGGCTTACAAAAAAACTTAGGTCTTCAAAGGAATTTTAGCTGGTTAATGCATGTTTTTTCATACTATAGAGTGAACACAATGTGGTACGTTTTCACAGCCCCATTTCATTTCTTAAAACTGACTGAAAGCTGTATGTTTTTGTTAGAGGTAATCAACCGCCCCCGAACAATTCAAAATACACGCAGTCATAAATGCTCTAGGCTCTGTTGTTGATAAGTATACAGTACCCTTGTTAAACAATATTTGTCGTGTCTTGGAGTTAGAGCAGCTTACGCTTGCTTATGGACATTGTCAGACTTAATTAAATGCAATTTCAAGTCACTTTTAATACCAGTAGTTTCAACATTAAAGTTGTGTTTTTTAGTAAATCAAGGGGGGTAAAAACTGCATCATCTTATAAAGGGTCACAAAAGATGTGTTGCATGTTTATAAACCAGCATTATTGAACAGGATCCAACAGCGATTGTTCTTTCGGAGCATTTGACAGACAAGGCCCCAAGGGTGCGGGAATTGAATGCTGCAATCTTCAAAAGTTCAAATACCCGGGCTTTGCCCATGGAGCAGGAAGGGGGGGAGGGGGGGGGGGGGTATGTTGAATTTTCAAGTTGATCGGTGCACAAAGAGCCCATGTGATAAAATGCTTAATGACAGAATTTAGGTCATACAAGACAGGAAGATATTTGGCCCTTGGTCATGCCCACAAACCCCATCCTCGGGCCAAATATTTTCCCGTCCAGCCCTCCCTCCCAGTCAGTCAATAAGTACATAGACTTTGTCCTCTCATAGTCAATCTCTGCTTGTGCTAAATAAACTGTGTTAAATCTGCTCACTACATTTCTATTTGTGTCCTTGCATGACAAGTCCTCATATCTTTTACAAGCATTTATCCTCATTGAAGGCTCACTCAGCTAAATTTTTATATTACTGTTGTGGTGTAATGTTGTTGTAACGAGATTTCATATATTTGAATTTAATCTATTGTAAATAATTATTTAAATATTTGCAACTAAAGATTACACATTCAAGTCTTGCATAAGACTTAAAAGGGCAGTTCCTTAAATTAATCCTAGTTTTCTTTAAATCTCCTTTTATCTCAAGGTTTCAACAATGGGTGGCAACCAGTCAAACTTACCTCAAAAACCGTTGGGGTTTGAATACATGTGCATTGCCATTCGTCCAGTTGACAAACTGCGCATCATCCTTGGAGGTGACTATGAAATAAGCACCATGCGGCAGGCCATTCAAGAAACTTGGCCCAAAGGAATTCAAAGAGAAACTTTTCAACTGAATGGAGTCCATGAATTCAAACTGAAAGGCTTCCCATTTTCCCCTACCACTTCATCAAACAATGCAATAGCATGCAGGAGAATGGCAGAGAAAATTCTATATCGTTTGTACCGTGATGGATGGAAACTTCAAATTTCCAGTAACTTAACCAGAACAAATGATATGACAACCTGGCTTTTCAAAAAAGTGCCAGTTCAAAGCTTCCCTTCCAAACCATTCCTCATTGTTGGTCTTAGCAGCTATGACAGCTTGATGATTTTAAATGCATCAATGGATCTTCATCAGCTCTTCAAAGATGCCATAGAAAGGACATGGCTTAGAGGGATTCAGAAGTGGAAGTTTGAAAATGATGTCCTAGTGGTCAAATTGAAGGGATATCCATGGCATCCTGATGGAGAAGACACAGTGCACTCGCGAGTACTATTAAACGCAATTATTGCTGACCTTTTCCAAAAACAATGGAAGCTCTATGGAAATTCCAACTTTAAAAGTGAGGCTAACACGTTTTTCTTTGAGCATGACCCAAATTTGCCATTAGGTCAGCCATCCCCAATGCAGTTTGTCATCAGTTTCAACAGTCATGACCTACTCAGGGTAATAGGTGCCTCAGAGAACTTAATTTCTGCTGTCCGCAGCACCATACAGAGCCATTGGGGGAAAGGCATCCAGAGAGAGTCAAACTATGCTGGTAGCTGGGAGTTTAAGCTCAAAGGCACTCCTTGGTGGGCAGATGGACATGAGGCAGTGGAATCAAGATATTTAGTCTTGAAACTGATGGAAGCTTTACAAGCATATGGATGGAGTGCTATTGCTGCCATTGACAATTCAAGGAAGGATTCAGACAAGAGTTCCCTGCTTTTCAGGCAGTCACAACCCAGGCAGTCTCCATTTTTCTGTATCAGTCTGAATGAAACTGACAAGCTGAGATTGATTAATGCACCAGATGATGTAACGCAGGTAATGTATGATGTTGATGTTGACGTTCTTGTTGATCCATTCTTGTTGTTAGTCAGAGCATCTCTTCTTTGGAAAAAGTAGTTCAAGGGTGTCCTTGGGAAGTCCTTTCACCCCTAAACTGGCCATCCTTAGTATTTTACTCTGTCTATCGCTAGATGATTTTACTCGTCAATGGGGAACCCCTAGGAGTCATTGGGTTAATGGGGACATAGTTTTCCAGTGACTGATTAACCCATTGACTCCTGGGGTTCCCCATTGACGAGTAAAATCATCTAGCAATTAACAGAGTAAAATACTAAGCATGGCCATTTTAGGGGTGAAAGGGTTAAGAATCAAAAAATCTTCAATGAAGTAATCAAAGATCTTTGTGCATCATACCATTGTCTGTTTTCATAAAGACATTAATCTTCCCAAGAAAGAAATTCATTTGTGCTTACCTGTCAAATTTTGTTTCCCAAACATTTACAGCTTTGTCAGAATGTCATCCAAACTCAATATGTGCTTGGCACTCAGAGAGTGCAGGTGTATGGTAGGAGTTTGGAATTCAAACTTTTGGGCAACCCATGGAGCAGTGGAATTAACGGCCACGATGGGCTTCATGGCAGAAACATGATCTGTCATCTTATCAGTGCTCTTGGAAGTAGGAGCTGGGCACCAGTATTATCAGCAGATGTGTCAGGAAAATATGTTCATCAACAAGAAGGTGAAGATTACCCAGTTGATGTTGACAGCATATTTTTCACCTATGACCGCTCAACTATGGCCGGACCGCCTTCTGCTCCACCATCATATGCCCAGCCATACTCTCAAGGATTTTCACAGCCATATCCTCAGCCACCCCCTCAGGGATTTGGGCAGCCGTACCCTCAACCACCAGTCTATGGCTTTGCTCCACAGGGTGCCCCACCTCCTTACAATGTAACCTATGGAGCTTTGACTCCTCAATGATTTGTTTTTTTTTTTTTTTTTTAACTTTTGCAATAATTGCTAGTGACGTTTATAAAATGCAGCTCTCTGAGTTAATGTTCAGACTGAGTTGTAAGGAAAAGGTCAGGATCAGGGTGACGAGAGGCTGCTTAATTTTAGTGTGACTTCACCAGGGTGCAAACTGGCGACTAGATAAAAATTTTCAGTCCCCAGATGGCAAATTGTGGTCACCAAAAATTTTCGCTTGAAAATGTGCATTTTGAACTTTTTTATGGCTACCAAAAAGCATCGACTGCGTGGTTTTGTGTATGTGTCAACTTGTATTGTTTTGCTTTCTAAAGCAGACATTTTGGAGAGAAAATGTATCCTACCTCGATTGTAATAAAAAATCTATCTACCCCTTAGTTTGTCGAAAATTCTAGCTACGGAAACACTAGTCATACCTTGTCGTACACAAGCCACCATGTTGTTACATTCCTCGCACCCGTCCCTTAAATGTCTTTACTGCATCCTTTTTTTCGCCTGCAATACATGTATTTTATGAGAAACCGCAAAAAAAAACGACCACTTGCAAAGTTATGGAGGGAGTTAATGGGAAAACTCCTTCGAATTCATTTTTATTTCAAAAACAGCGGCAAGATAAAAAGTAAGACACCTGTTGGCAAACAGCTCCGAACTTAACAATAGGTCACCCAATGGCGACCAGTTGTAAAATTCTGATTGCCAGTACTCAATTTTTAGTCGCATTGGCGACCAGGAAAGCGCAATTTCGGACCCTGTTCCCTATTATTATTATCATTGAGCATATTGCTCAGGCTGTCATTGCCAAATACAATCAACACTATTGGGCATATAGTGAAGTAAGTGTTTTCACACTTCGTAGTGACTTCACATTATTATATTATTATTATTATTATTATTATTATTATTATTGTTATTGTTATTGTTATTATTATTATTATTATTATTATGGGTGGGTGGGTGAGTGTGTGCTTGGGTCGGTTGGTCGGTCGGTATTCTGGGTCAATCAAATTATTTGGTGGCCTTGACTGAATAGTCTAATGCGAATTCACATTTAACGACGACGTTGCCGTTGCCGTCGTCGTTGCTCAAGCTCTCTAATAAGCGAGTGTTACTCGTAGGATGCGCGGAGGCGATGTGGGAGGCGCGGTGGCCTCATGGTTAGTGTGCTCGACACCGGATCGAGTGGTCTGGGTTCGGGTCCTGGCCGGGAACATTGTGTTGTGTTCTTGGGCAAGACACTTTACTCTAACGTTGCCTCTCTCCACCCAGGTGTATAAATGGGTACCGGCGTAATGCTGGGGGTAACCCTACGATGGACTAGCATCCCATCCAGGGGGGGCATAAATACTCCTAGTCGATTCATGCTACTGAAACCGGAGATAAGCGCCGGCCTGATGAGCCTTCTGGCTCGTAAGCAGAGACTTTACCTTTTTTACTCGTAGGATGGAAACGTTTTATCAAGTGACAAGTCTTGCGTTATAATGCTCATTGCTTACATATTTTAACACATTTGCACTAGACGACATGTGACTACAAATACCAGATTTCCTCAGGTTTTGCTTGTCTCATGCTAATTAGAGCTATAAATTGTTGTTTTTACCCTACTGGGAATACAAAATTTGAATAAGAAAAGGAAAACAAACTGAATTCTGGTAGTTGTGGACAAATGACGTCATCGTGAAAGTTGCCTAACCTAGACTTCGTCTCGGTTTTTATCCTCCGATTTCACCGAGCCTGAGGTGAATAATTGTTTTAAGTATAATTACAGATGATCATTTGAAAAATATGCATTTTCTTTAAAACAATTAATTTCTTCGTCTGTCACATTCTAAAATGGCTTGGCGGCCATTTTGAAAAAACCTCTTAGGTGATTATCGCGTCATAATCACCTCAAGTGCAAACCAATGAGCGCCGAGAATTTTCAATAGAGGTTTTGCACGGCAGCCATGTTGCATGACAGGAACAGTTAAGGTTATTCCCTTGAAATTGTTCTACTATCAAACTTTTTTGGAAACTTGGCATAATTAACATTCATGATATGAACATTAAAAAAAATGCAATAACAAAATGGGGTCACCGTGCTTGTTTACGCGTCAGCAGGCTCTTAAAATGGGGTATTTTTTACTGTTTTCGCATTAAAGATTCGAATCACCTTCATACAGAATTAAGTCTTGGTTACTTCAAAGACACAAAATTTTATTTTGAAAATAAAGCTTCTTTTATTTACATAAGCAGTAAAAAAAAATTCATGTTCTGCTATCAAACTTTTTTCTTCTTCAAATATGTTCTTTGTTAGACTGTTCTTAGCAAATACCTGAAAAAAAAAAAATCGGGTGTCACCGTGCCCGTTTGAGAGAAAAGGAGCATTTATTTCGCTAACGGGTTTAGTTTGAGCGAAATCTCTTACGTTTTGTATGCGCACGTGCTCATGTGCGCGCGCTAATGACGCGAAAATCGTGCGCAGTAGGGATGCGCAATGCAATACTAAGGAATTACCTTAAAATGTTCTGCATTAGAAAGAACATTTGCTCCCATGGGAAAAAGAATCTATTGTTCCTGCCATGCAACATGGCTGCCGTGCAAAACCTCTATAATCGCCTATGTAATTACATCAATACATTGAATTACATTGGTAGATAAAGATTCACCATAATTATTATTTAATTAATTAATTTATTAGTCTAATTGTTTATTTGCTGGTAGTGATATATTTTCGTAAATGGTTTGAATCCCGGAGTGACACACCATAATTAACTGAGTGAAGTACGATTGTCCGGGTAATTAGGGAGCTTACGAAATGAGGACGGCGACGGCAACGAGG
>NC_090889.1:19137014-19152014 GCF_036669925.1 Montipora capricornis
TAATACTTTCACCTACATGAAGAAATATAAATAGAGGATATTACATGGCCGCGCGGAGATACGAAATTTCTCTTCGAGTGTTGAAAAATAGTTCACGCGTGAGCGCAGCGAACGAGTGAAATATTTTTACACTTTTATATTTCTTCGCGCGCAACCCTAAAGGAGACCTTCACGGCTAAAGATGAATGCATTTTTGCTCAGAACACCGTAATTGGGACCAAATTCCGAAATTTACACCCCTAAGCGGGACGACGAGCATCCCTCCCCTTTTTATATGGGATGCGGACTGGAAATCACCTTTAAAGAAGCAGTTGGTGTTGGATATCATCTAAATACTTGCATGCATTTCTCGACATAAGTGGACTCTTGGAACAAAAAGTAAGGTTTTTACGTTATGATAAAAATTTAATCTCAAAGTCTAAAAAAATTTCGAAATCGAAGCTCTCAGCTCATCACCTAGTCTTCATCTGAGGGGCGTACCCCGGGGAGTTGTAGGATGCCCGTGTCCCCTCTTTGAAAACAAAACAAAAGAGCCACTCCGATACTGCGGGCTCTCAATGCCCATGCTGGGAAAAAATTCGCCGTGGCTTGTTGGCGTGGACAATAAGAATTTAATATAGTGTGCTCCTCGCGCGCTGCAAGTTTCGCACAGTATTCTAGAGCCCACTTTTTCGGTGAACAGTAGTCGCAATATTTCGCAAAATGGAGGGCAGATTGTGAGGTCTGTACAGCGTCTCAGTCATCATGACCCTACAAACGAAGCTTGGTCTGTACTTTCAGCCTCAAAAGAGGTAACAATGAAATAGTGTTTGTTTACAAAATCGAAGTTTGTTTTATTATATCGACATCACCATGGTGGTGGAAACCTTTTTAAGGCAATTCCTTAGTAATAGAAGTTGTCGTTAAATTTTCTTTAAACTTCTCTCGAAATGTGCAATTAAAAAAGTAGGTCACCAAGCTCGTTTGTGAGATATAACTTTCTCAAGTTACTCATTTAATCATTGCGGCTTCTATCAAGGACAAGTTTGTTCCATCGGCTCACGCTACGTATCGCAGGGCAGGAAGCACAGCTTTGAGGTAATTCTTGAAATAACAAAACAGGTGTATTGTATTGTTCAAAAGGAATAATTTAATGTTTGTTGTATGGCACAGGCACGAGTCATGAAAAGGCAGTGACTACAAATATTCCTCCGGAGCGTGATCTCGAGGAGACAATTTTGTGTCCATGAGTGATGGCTGCGAATACTGTTTTTCCTGTAACTTTTTTTTTCTGACGAAAATTTTTAATTGTTTTTACAGCACAAAGAGGAGGAGTAAGAGAATAAAATAATGCCCAAAAAAAGATAGATCATCAACCTCGTTTAGGAGAAAACAGAAAGCAAACCAAGCTCGATCCCTCGACAACACGTCTTCCCGAAAGCGCGGTTTCACTTTCACTCTCGGACTGAAATGACACTTTAGCATCAGCAATTCTATCACCCGACTTTTTCTTTTTGCGAGAGTCTAAAAAGTTTTCCTTTTTTCTCTTTACTTCTGTGGTCTGAAAACGGCCATGCATTCTTCTTTGTAGCGAGCTTTCCCGCACGAAAGGTCGCCAGTTTGAAATGGTTTTGGCCACCTTCGATATATCAATATTCAAACAGGGCTACGAGTCTTTATCGTTAAGTTTTTAAAATCATTGTTTTCTTTAGATATCTCCCTTAAGACTTGTGAGACAAAAAAAACACAACTGCGCCGTGAAATTTGACCATAAAGCTCTTAGCCATGCCTGAATACGAACGTGGCCCACGCTGTGTTATGCACTGAACAGGATGCGCGGTGCCATACTGGGGAATCACTTTAATTATAATATTTTGCCATTTAGCAAGTCTTATTGCTGTTGGCTCGATAACCAGAAAATTGCTCTGATACAGGTTGACCGGGCTCTTTTTATTTAGCTATTTTACAGCACTGAAGATAGAAAGGGGGAAACCATTTCCACGATATCAGCACGATATACTTTCCATGCGATCAGACAAACGTTTGGGTAATTAAAGGTACAAAATCGAGAGCCATGAACAAATGAAACAAATAATCTATCCTTGAGGCAAACGCCTTGGTCAGTGGAAGTCCGTTGTCAGTCCCTTAACAAACAAACTTTCATTCATCATTTGATGAAATGGCGCTTGCTTTATGTATTGTTTCTAAATTTATTGTGAGGTTGAATTGGTGAAAATCAGGGCGACGTTGCTCGATCCTTGATTTGTATTTTTGGCACGGCAGAAAACAGAATGAAGTGTGAAATGTGGCATTCTTCGTTCACATTCTGATTTTAGAAGCCCGTTCATCACGGTTTCGTTCTTGAGGGTTTGCCTCACCTTTGTTACGCTAAAATGCTTGGAATAGTCGCGAAGCTATTACAATAACGTGAATTCACATTTAAGTAACGTTATCGTTGCCATTGACGTCATCGTTGCTAAAGCTCCCTAATGCGTCTTCCGTATGAAAACGGCCAATACTAACAAATTTAATTTAAATTTGCGCGTTATCAATTTAATTATCTCATCTTCTTGTATGAACAGCTGCCTCAAACAAGCGATAATACCCGCTAAAGAAATTGTCAGCTAGAGGTTTCTTGTACAAGTGGCGGTCGGAAATCATCGTGAGTTATTGGATGAGAATGACTCTCACAACATTCAACGCTAGCGTATTCTGCTCGGAAGAATTAAACAGAGGCTTACATACGCAACTGATATGTTTGTCAGTCGTCAACATTGTTATTGCGTTTACTACAATTACAGCAAACACTGTAATCCTAATCGCACTTCCCAAGGTAACGTCGATTCATCCACCTTCCAAAGTCTTGCTTCGAAATTTGGTAATAAGCGATCTCTGTGTTGGCATCGCAGAAATAACTGACGTTATTTACTGGATTACCATAGTGCAAGAATGGTGGCAGATTTGTCACTATTTCTATTTTGTTCATGTGATAGGGAGCACTATTCTGTTTCCAGTATCATTGTGGACAATAACTGCCATAAGCGTGGACAGACTTCTGGCGTTGTTATTAGGACTTAGGTACAGACAAGTTGTGACCGTAAGGCGAGTGTATGTGTTTCTTATCGCCTCCTGGGTCGCTTTTGGTATCGGAATTGTCGCACTTGGATTTTACAGCCACATTGCATGGGAAATTTTCCTTGCTACGAGCACATTACTTTGTTTGATAATATCCATCTACTGTTACAGCAGGATTTTTCTCAGGCTTCGTCATCATCAAAGACATCAAACTCAAACACGAGAACAAGCTCAGGAACAAGCAAATGAAAGAGTTCCAATGAATAGTGCACGATACAGAAAGACAGTGTTGACCACAATGTGGTTGCAATTGGCATTAGTAATTTGCTATTCCCCATATTTGTTTCTAGCGCCCTTTGCATTTCGAGAAATTCAAACAAGACAGTCGTCAGGTTTTTATCTTGCATTATATGTCACGACATTTTTAATGTTTTTCAACTCGACTCTAAATCCAATTTTGTACTATTGGAAGATGAAAGAAGTGAGACAAGCAGCGAAAAACACATTGAGAGAACTGTTTTGTTCTCTAAACCTGTAGACACGAACAGGTAATTAATATTGCTGAGTTGTCGACTTCAGATATTTCGTTTGTGGCACTCTCGCCGGCTTGCTTAATTTCGGTTATCGAATCAAGTACAGAAGGAATGCTCTAACTTTTCCGATCCTAAAAAAATTCAATTCATACCGGGAGACCTGCCCGAAATTTCCAAGAACCCATCCATTCTATTACGTTTTCGTCAAAAAACAATTTCCATTGGCGCTTGTTAAGTACAAACAGGTTGGTCATAGCCTACTCATATGCAAGTCGCATTCACTGAGTAAATTTTACTTAGTGCAGTAAGCTTCGGCGTTTACAAAATATACCGTGAACGCCCTTGTAAATATTGCTGGGCACGTCAGTAGATACTAGACATTGAAGAGATCTAAGAAAAGGCAGATGAATACAACAAAACTGTTCCCGTCTTAAAATAGAAAGTTTGAGGTCATGAAAGGAGTAAGGCTAAGCCTTTGCTTAATCAACGGAAAGTAATTTTCCAAATCTCATGGATTTTTGTACTATAAAAGAAGATCTAGAGAAAATGTAAAATAACCAACCTGACTTGAATTACATATATTTCCTTGTATTTTGAGAAGTGATTTTTGCCTGAGGTGTCATTTTTGCTAATATTTAATTATATGTGGTGATAGTGTTTATTTTGAAAAGAGGTTGTCATCAACATTAGGAAGAAATTACTTGAATATGAGGCCTGTTTCATGAAATCTGGAGAGTTAATAATAATAATAATAATAATAATAATAATAATAACAATATTAATATGGGTAATCAAATGGTAATCAAAATATGGGGAATCAAATGGTGACGAGTAAAATTAGGGAATAATTTCACGCGCGCTTTGTCGAAAATCAAATAAAGTCTCGGGAAATTAATTGATTTTGGACAGGAAGCAAGTGAAATTATTCCCTAATCTCACGAGTATACCATTTGATTATCTCTTATTAGTTATATTCACCGCGCTACCTGGTGAATATAATATTTTCGAGGCGCGGCTGCTAAGCTTATCAAGCACTTTTCGAGCCCTTTTATCGTGTTTTAGCACGTTGTTTTGCACTTTCTTAATATACACCGCTGAAAATTACTCTAAAACAATTATTATTCATTAAAAATATTTCCCCGTTTCTGATTGGTTAAAACCACACTCATAATTCACCATAACCAGCTGCTGTTCAGCAAATTTGGAAAGAAGCTTTGTCATATTGAATCAATGACGCCAAAAGTGTAGCCTCCTTCGCAGCCGTTTTTCCTTGTGGGGGGGACGAGCCTAAAAACGGCTGCGAAGGAGGCTATTAAAAGTGCAGCCCACTGCAAATTATTGAACCGTTGAGCGAAAAAAGCTGGGGACGAGATTGTGTTATTTTTGTTGAGCAGAAAAATGGCTGCGAGTAGGTTTAGAAGTTTGAGCGAAGAAAATATTGTGAATGGAATAATAAAGCAATTATTGAATTCGGCTTTCGTAGAATATGAAGAATTCTGCAGATCTCGGAGGATATTATCCACCAAGGCCGAAGGCCGAGGTGGGTAACACCCTCCTCGACCTGCAGAATTCTTCATATCCTACTCAGCCTCATTCAATAATTGCTAAATATCATGGGTGACATATTACGTTCATAAGACGCCATTTTGGAACTATAGGAAAAGTTGCCATGGCAACAGTGTAACTTCATCAGCGTTTTCGGATGTCATGTTAGTGACTTAAAGTTCACTAGTTTAGTTGAATGATTCACTATCGGCAAGATCACTGGCTTGAAAAAGCCCCCGTAACGAGTTTTCTAAGCCAAATTAAAACTTCATTGTCTAATGACAATAAGTCATTACGCAAATTAATTGGCGAATGAATTATTTTTCAGTTTATTGTTCTTTTCTCGGTTATCGGTAAATTAGACATTTCTTTGTCGGACCGCCTGCACGTAAGTGACTGGCAGCGGCAAGGGTATATATACAAATAAGATCTGAACACAGAACAGTCAGTCAATCTGCGAACTGTTCACACTAACAAGTTCAACAACCCACCTGCGCAATAGGTTGCATGGCAACTCAATCTACGTCAGTGTTGGTAGCACAGCTGTGATTGCGACAGCGAGTACGACCAAATACCGATTCCTTCCGAGAAGTCGTCGAAGAAGAGGCGACAGCGTACGACGTTCTTTAGCTCAGGAAGTGTGGGCAATGGAGCGAGCTTTTAAGCGAAGTCCGTATATCAAAAATCTGCGGGGCGAGGATGAAATGGACCTGGTTCAAAGGCTTGGGATTCCAGCTGAAAGTCTAAAGGTGAGATGGCGAAATAGTTACTATTTATGTACGTAAGGAGTGTTATGAGCTACTAGTAATTGACAAGAGCACCCAACGAGACACTTAAGCCGAAAGTCTTTCAGAGACAAATCTAGGATCCTTGTAATAATATAAAGACTGTCTAAAGAGATGTTTTCATCATCTAGAAAGATTTGATCTGTTTGGATATCTTTGATGAAATTTGAAGTGTCTTCGTTTCAGAAATTGCTAGCTGAAAGTTACCTTCTACGAATTTCCCAGAGAACCATTTTTTCATCCGAAACTGCCAGGTGACCTTTTTAAGTGCCAAAAATTGCAAAAAAATATCCTTTCCGAAAACGTAAGGGACTACTTTTCCCTTGTAACAGTTGAAAATATTTTAGGTGATGGTTTGATGAAGAAATATATAGCTATTTCACCGCAGATTATCTTTGGGTGCCCCCGAGTTGATTAACCAAATAGTCAAGTAATCTCTTTGAATAATTTAGTTTCTTGCCACATGCAATTAAAAATGGGAAAAGGCGTGTTGGCTAATACTTTATAATTCTTTTTAGTTTTGGTTTCAAAATCGCCGGGCCAAAGCAAAAAGAGAGAAAAGGGATAAACCAGGTGTCCGTCAGGCCAGCTTGTCAAACCGGTTGGAGTGTCCCGCGAGTTTGCGCCTCCCGGTCCACTGTGACCCGTACCCAAGTTCCGCAAGTGAGGTAGCACACATCAAAATTGAACGAGTGTGGAGCGAAGCGGAAACAGACCCAAAAGATCAGCCTCGATTCTATGCATCAGTCGTCAAAGGCTATCACGACCCAAACCAGTTTAGACTAACGGTAACAGACCCAAATGATCCAAGAATCCATTCCTTCGGATTACCCATGTTTTACCCTGATCGGCTCAAGTATAGAGAAGAAACCCAGCCAGCGAGGAAATGGCGGTACAGCCGTGCTTAAAACAGATTTCAGCCGTATTATTTAATGTAACAATTCTCTTCCATAGTTTCATAATTTTGCAACATTTTGTATCTATAACTATTTTCTCACGAAAGACTAGATTGTCCAGAATATTGTATTTCTATTTTCAAAGCTAAGCTGAATTCAGAGGCTGCTCGTAATACTAAATACTTTATGATTCGCTTGGCAACCTAAAAGCCTAAAATCATATTACTAGGAAACGAAGAAATGTAAAAGAAATCTCTTTGAACTTTGTAATAAATAATATTAGTTGTTGAACGTTTTTGTATCATTCCAGCTATAAAGAAACATCCTTTTAGTTTAATACAATTTCATAATTGCTAACAAATCCTGGAAGTGGACTTCACAGATATGTCCAGAATTAACGAAATTACATGCACGATGATTTCAATAAGCGTCACGAAGTGTCCCCTTGCTCTTTCTCCAACATCACCCGGGAAGGGGAGGGGGGGGGGGGGGGGTGATATATATTGTGACTTTTAATGATGGCAAAGACATTATCATCTAATACTTTCACCTACACGAAGAAATATAAATAGAGCATATTACATGGCCGCGCAGAGATACGAAATTTCTCTTCGAGTATTGAAAAATATTTCACGAGAGAGCGCAGCGAACGAGAGAAATATTTTTCAACACTCGAAGAGAAATTTCGTATCTTCAAGCGGCCATGTAATATTCTATTTATTATAAAAACACCAATGAAATACTAAATCATTTCACGAAAGACATCGAAAGGCGCGATTTTCATATGTAACCATGGCAATAATGATCTTTTTACGTGTGATAATAACATGTTATCTTCACGTGTGAAGATATCATGTTTTCGTGCCAAAGTTCACTTGGTATTTCATTGGTGCAGAGTTAACTCTATTAACTCTGATTGATGTTTATATAATAAAAGTGTATACTTACACTTTTATATTTTTTCGCGCGCAACCCTAAAGGAGACCGTCACGGCTAAAGATGATTGCATTTTTGCCCAGAACACCCTAAGCGAGACCACATTCCAAAATTTACACCCCTAAGCTGGACGACGAGCATCCCTCCCCTTTTTATATGGGAGTTTCCCCCCCCCCCCCCAGGAAACATCACCCGTGTCACTAAGTGTCCCCAGGTGCTGCTCCTCAAGTAAGGAAGTAACGAAAAACTGCTACATTTACCCTGACCTAAAAACGCTAACTTTTACCCCAGTGATAAACGGCTGCATTTGCCCTAAGGATAAACAGCTGCATTTACCCCAAGGATAAACGGCTGCATTTACCCTAAAAATAAACTGCTGCATTTACCCTGACCTAAAAACGCTAACTTTTACCCCAAGGATAAACGGTTGCATTTACCCTAAGAATAAACAGCTGCATTTAAACAGCTGAAATTTACACCCCTAAGCGGGACGACGAGCATCCCTCCCCTTTTTATATGGGAGTTCCCCCCCCTCCCCCAGGAAACATCACTCGTGTCACTAAGTGTCCCCAGGTGCTGCTCCTCAAGTAAGGAAGTAACGAAAAACTGCTGCATTTACCCTGACCTAAAAACGCTAACTTTTACCCCAGGGATAAACGGCTGCATTTGCCCTAAGGATAAACAGCTGCATTTATCCCAAGGATAAACGGCTGCATTTACCCTAAAAATAAACTGCTGCATTTACCCTGACCTAAAAACGCTAACTTTTACCCCAAGGATAAACGGCTGCATTTACCCTAAAAATAAACTGCTGCATTTACCCTGACCTAAAAACGCTAACTTTTACCCCAAGGATAAAAGGCTCCATTTGCCCTTATTAGGATAAACGGCTCCATTTACCCTAAGGATAAACTGCTGCATTTACCCTGACCTAAAAACTCTAACCTTACCTTATTGTTGGAATAGGTAGCTAGGAAATAGAACGCAAGCTGCGGTGACAAACACGAGGCTAAACAAGCGCATAACTGAAATAAATTTTTAGTGACTTAACGTTTCGACTAAAAACGTATTTCAGTTATGCGCTTCTTTAGCCTTATGTTTGTCGCAGCAGTTTTCGTTCTTTTTCTAATCAAGCTTCGATCGTTAGCAGAAGACGAAAGGTATCTACGATTTGGTAAGAAATGCTTAGACTTAAAGGTGATTTCCAGTCCGTACTGCGCTCCCTCAAGAGATTGTTGATGTTTACGTCTTTTGTTTTGATTCATGTAAGACACTCATGGCCATCCCTCAAAATGACATTTGATATTTCGTAACAATTACACGACATACTGAGCTTGGGGCGGCTGTGGCTGAGACTGCGCAGTACGGACTGGAAATCACCTTTAAAGGAGTAGTTGGTGTTGGATATCATCTAAATACTTGCATGCATTTCTCGACATAAGTAGACTCTTTTGGAACAAAAAGTAAGGTTTTTAGGTTATGATAAAAATTTAATCTCAAAGTCTAAAAAAATTTCGAAATCGAAGCTTTCAGCTCATCACCTAGTCTTCATCTAAGGGGCGTACCCCGGGGAGTTGTAGGGTGCCCGTGACCCCCCTTTGAAAACAAAACAAAAGAGTGACTCCGATACTGCGGGCTCTCAATGCCCATGCTGGGAAAAAATTCGCCGTGGCTTGTTGGCGTGGACGATAAGAATTTAATATAGCGTGCTCCTCGCGCGCTGCAAGTTTCGCACAGTATTCTAGAGCCCACTTTTTCGGTGAACAGTAGTAGCAATATTTCGCAAAATGGAGGACAGATTTTGAGGTCTGTACAGCGTCTCAGTCATCATGACCCTACAAACGAAGCTTGGTCTGTACTTTCAGCCTCAAAAGAGGTAACAATGAAATAGTGTTTGTTTACAAAATCGAAGTTTGTTTTATTATATCGACATCAACATGGTGATGGAAACCTTTTTAAGGCAATTCCTTAGTAGTAGAAGTTGTCGTTAAATTTTCTTTAAACTTTTCTCGAAATGTGCAATTAAAAAAATAGGTCACCAAGCTCGTTTGTGAGATATAACTTGCTCAAGTTACTCATTTAATCATTGCGGCTTCTATCAAGGACAAGTTTGTTCCATCGGCTCACGCTACGTTTCGCAGGAACAGGAAGCACAGCTTTGACGTAATTCTTGAAATAACAAAACAGGTGTATTGTATTGTTCAAAAGGAATAATTTAATGTTTGTTGTATGGCACAGGCACGGGTCATGAAAAGGCACTGACTACAAATATTCCTCCGGTGCGTGATCTCGAGGAGACAATTTTGAGTCCATGAGTGATGGCTGCGAATAGTGTTTTTCCTGTAACTTTTTTTTTCTGACGAACTTTTTCCATTGTTTTTACAGCACAAAAAGGAGGAGTTAAAGAATAAAATAATGCCAAAAAAGGATTAATCATCAACCTCGTTTAGGAGAAAATAGAAACATGAGGAGCTTAAGCCGACTCAGGAATTCTCGGCTGGACGTCTCCTGACGTTGTAGATATCCATCAACAAACACAAAAGGTGTTTCGTATTCAGAAAAGTGTTAAAGCATTCAGGATCGATCAGATTGTGCTGTGAACTTACGTTAAGCAGAAAAAAGTAGTTAATTTTTTATTGAATGACCGTATTTAGGGGCGAGATGAATTTTGTGGGGAACACAAATCTATTTCAGTTCGTTTGCGCGTATCGACAGTGGCGGTTAGTGCTGGGACACGGAACCATTTTTCGTTCTATAGGATTTATGGATTAACTCTCTCACCCGGGGAAATTGGTACAGGTCGCCGTCGTCTCTCGCCGACCACCACTACTTCGACGCTCCTCGCCGCTGGTGAGCGAAAGGACCTCTGGCATCCAGGGTAAAATGTTAGCCAATTTGTCGAAGGAAAGTTTTTTCAGCTCTTTCGAAGAGAGATTTGTCGCCTTCAAGTCTGTAATTTTTTGCGGGAAAATGGTGATCACGTTCCGAAATTCGGCGGGTCTAATCTGCAGATCGCAGGTCGCAGGTCACAGGTTGCAGTCATTGTTTCGCCAATACAGAAAGTATCCTAAACATTCTTAAAAGCTAACCTTAGGCCTAAAAACTTTTGTTTAGACCTAATTAGGCCTAAGGTTAGCTTTTAAGAATGTTTAGGATACTTTCTGTATTGGTGAAATTCTGATAAAAACGTGGACCAAGCTTACGGAATAACTTTGGTTGGCCTCTGTGGGGGGATTAATTGAGCAGTCTTCGTCTGAATGTCATGGATTTCTGTATTCATGTTTTCAAACGAGTTATGGAGGCAGTAAACAATGTTGACGTCGGGGAATTCGGTGCTGGAAGCCTTCCCGGCATACAGGCTCACGCTCAAACGTTGAGGTAAAATAATTGCTGTTAGGTTCAATTTCATGATATCAGGATAACATGATAGCAGGAAATTGATAAGTCTGTGATTAATATTGAATGTGCCTCCCTGTGACATTCTGGGAGATCAATTAGCCCGGGCTCTTTTTATCTAGTTATTTTACAGCACTGAAGATAGAAAGGGGGAAACCATTTCCACGATATCAGCACGATATACTTTCCATGCGATCAGACAAACGTTTTGGTAATTAAAGGTACAAAATCGAGAGCCATGAACAAATGAAACAAATAATCTATCCTTGAGGCAAACGCCTTGCATTGGTCAGTGGAAGTCCGTTGTCAGTCCCTTAACAAACAAACTTTCATTCATCATTTGATGAAATGGCGCTTGCTTTATGTATTGTTTCTAAATTTATTGTGAGGTTGAATTGGTGAAAATCAGGGCGACGTTGCTCGATCCTTGATTTGTATTTTTGGCACGGCAGAAAACAGAATGAAGTGTGAAATGTGGCATTCTTCGTTCACATTCTGATTTCAGAAGCCCGTTCATAGTTTCGTTCTTGAGGGTTTTTCTCACCTTTGTCACGCTAAAATGCTTGGAATAGTCGCAAAGCGATTACAATAACGTGAATTCACATTTAACGTTATCATTGCTGTTCACGTCATCGTTGCTAAAGCTCCCTAATGCGTCTTCAGTATGAAAACGGCCAATACTAACAACTTTTAATTTGTAAACTTGACAGGCGCGTGATCAATTCAATTATCTCATCTTCTTGTATGAACAGCTGCCTCAAACAAGCGATAATACCCGCTAAAGAAATTCAGTGTTAGCTAGAGGTTTCTTGTACAAGTGGCGGCCGGGAATCATCGTGAGTTATTGGATGAGAATGACTCTCACAACATTCAACGCTAGCGTATTCTGCTTGGAAGAATTAATCAGGGGCTTACATAAGCAACTGATATATTTGTCAGTCGTCAACATTGTTATTGCCTTTACTACAATAACAGCAAACACATAAATAAATAAATACATTTAAAAAATAATAATAAATTAATTAATTAATTAAAAATTAAAGAAACCTTGCTATGTATTAATGAGTGTCTAAAAGCTCACGGATGCTCGAACGCTTGGTGGCTCCGTGGATAATTCGCTCTTAAAAAATACTTTGAACGCTGTTATGCTGTAAGATTCACTTTCTTTGGCTGCAGTATAGATGTAGTAACAGGCTACTATAAGGCACAGGTTGACAGCGCGAAAAGATCGCTTCTCGGGATGATGTGCATAATTTTAGCATTGTTCGTCAGAGCTGCTGCGTACCTTCGGCAAGTTACAAGAGCTCCACCAAGAAGCAAAAAGGTTCCAGAATGTATGGACGTGCCGACATTCTACGAACAGATGCTCTAAGGAGTCCAACATGAAATATTTAAAGGGTGTGTCGCGGACTGTCCTGTAGTAACTGATTCGTTTTCAAGATCACGTACTTTCCAGTACTTTCGAATGGCGTTGCACAACCCAAAATAACGCAGAAAGTTTGTTTTTATTTTATAGTTTTTTCTAAATTCAGGGAAGGACAAGAAATTTCCTTCTTCGTCTAGGATATCCGATAGGGTCTTTACTCCGGCATTATACCATTGTCGATAAAAAATGGATTTTCCGCCGATTGTGATAAAGTGATTATTCCATAAGATCTCATTTTCTATTTCTTTTTTTGTTGTGGGAGTGTGCTTGATAATCTCTTCCCAAACATTCAAGACGTCCCGGTAAAAAAGTGGAAGGAAGGACAATTCAGGCAAAGTTTTTATAGAGAAATTGCATTCGAACAGCAGTGGGCCACTTACGTGCTGTAATAGATCGAAGGGTATTTTCTTCAAGGATTGCGTTTGAGGATTGAGGAACCGTTTTACCCAACCTGCTTTCAAAGATTTATTTATGATTTTAAAGTCAGGCATATTAAGTCCGCCGTCCTTAATCTTACCAATCATTGTGGAATGTTTGATTTTAGGCGGTTTGTGGTTCCATACGAAGCTATACAGAAGCCTACTCACTTGGTCAACAAATCCTCTGGGTACATTCAGAAAAGAGGCAATAAAAACTGTTTTTGAAAGAGCTAAATTATTGGGAATGTTTATTTTCCCATAAGGTGTGAGATCTCGTGATGACCAGATGTTAAGACATTTTTCTAGAGCAAGCAATCCTTTTCCAAAATTATCTTTTACGGATATTTCCGAGTCACGGGAGAAGCAAACGCCGAGACACACATACTTCAGGGGCCAGTTAATGCCAAAGCGATTTGTGGGTTGTGGATTGTTTTTGCCCAACCACATTGCCACATTGTATTAAAGGAGCACCGAACCCAAAAGTTTCTAGAGTCTTTATAATAAAGTTCCATTCTAAACTGTCAAAGACCTTTTTAAAGTCTAGAAACAATGCCATGCCTGAGATAACTAACTTATCCGTGCATTCAATAATATCCGCGATTATAAACGTACATTTTGCCCGATAAAACGGCCTTGAAGGCCGGTCTGGTCTCCATGAATAAGGCTAGGTAGTACTTTCGCAAATTCCAATTCTAGCAGCGATTGCCTTGGTGGCAATTTTGTAATCTGTGCTTCGGTAGGGAGATAGGTCTCCAGTTATCTAGAAAAACCTTATTTTTACCTTCTTTTGGAACAAATGTGATCATTCCTCTTTTTTGTGAAATCGAGAGCTCGCCGATCTCGAAGGCGTAATCAGTGAAACTGTCGACTAATTCGTGTCCTAACAGCTCCTAAAATTTGTATGTGTAATCAAATGGCGACGAGTGAAATTAGGAAATAATTTCACGCGCGTTTTGTCAAAATAAAGAGACATGACATTCAGAAGTGTCGGCAAGTTGGACGGTCAATTTTGGAAGTGTCAGGCTTTCAAAGAACTTATCGAAACAGATGTCATTTGGGTTTGTCCAGGCGGAAGTATAAAGGTTTTGGTAGTACCCGTGTTCCTCTTTCAGGATTTCGGTGGTGGTAACCACAGTACGATCATCGGCTTTTAGTTTTGTAATGTAATTATTGGAACGATTTCCTTTCTCAAGGTTGAAGAAATAACGAGTGCCACGCTCTCCTTGCTCGCACCATCTTGCTTCACTTCTAATCATGGCGCCCTCTCTTTGAATTGAGGTTGAATTGGTGAAAATCAAGGCGACGTTGCTCGATCCTTGATTTGTATTTTTGGCACGGCAGAAAACAGAATTAAGTGTGAAATGTGGCATTCTTCGTTCACATTCTGATTTTAAAAGCCCGTTCATAGTTTCGTTCTTGAGGGTTTGCCTCACCTTTGTCACGCTAAAATGCTTGGAATAGTCGCGAAGCGATTACAATAACGTGAAATTCACATTTAACGTTATCGTTGCCATTGACGTCATCGTTGCTGAAGCTCCCTAATGCTTCTTATATGAACAGCTGCCTCAAACAAGCGATAACACCCGCTAAAGAAATTGTCAGCTAGAGGTTTCTTGTACAAGTGGAGCTCGGAAATCATCGTGAGTTATTGGATGAGAATGACTCTCACAACATTCAACGCTAGCGTATTCTGCTCGGAAGAATTAACCAGAGGCTTACATAAGCAACTGATATGTTTGACAGTCGTCAACATTGTTATTGCGTTTAATACCATAACAGCAAACACTGTAATCCTAATCGCACTTCCCAAGGTAACCTCCCTTCATCCAACTTCCAAAGTCTTGCTTCGAAATTTGGTAATAAGCGATCTCTGTGTTGGCATCGTAGAAATAACTGACGTTATTTACAGGATTACCATAGTGCAAGAATGGTGGCAGATTTGTCACTATTTCTATTTTGTTAATCTGATAGGGAGCACTATTCTGTTTCCAGTATCATTGTGGACAATAA
>NC_090889.1:19159514-19169514 GCF_036669925.1 Montipora capricornis
AGTTTGTCGCCGCAGTTTGCGTTCTGTTTCTAATCAAGCTTCGTTGGCAGAAGACGAAAAGTATCGACGATAAAAAGGTAACAAATGCTTAAACTTAAAGGTGATTTCCAGTCCGTACTGCGCACCCTCATGAGTTTGTTAATATTTGCGTCTTTTGTTTTTATTCATGTAAGATACTCATGGCCATCCCTCAAAATGACATTTGATATTTCGTAACAATTACACGACACACTGAGCTTGGGGCGCCTGTGGCTGAGACTGCACAGTACGGACTGGATATCACCTTTAAAGGAGCAGTTGGTGTTGGATATCAAACGTTCTAAATACTTGCATGCATTTCTCGACATAAGTGGACTCTTTTGGAACAAAAAGTGAGTTTTTTAGGTTATGATAAAAATTTAATCTCAAAGTCTAAAAAAATTCCGAAATCGAAGCTTTCAGCTCTATCACCTAGTCTTCATCTCAGGGGCATAGCCAGGGGGGGTTGTAGGGTGCCCGTGACCCTCCTTTGAAAACAAAACAAAAGAGTGACTCCGATACCTCGGGCTTTCAATGCCCATTTGTCCGCTGGAAAAAAAAAATAGCTGTGGCTTGTTGACGTGGACAACAAGAATTTAATATGGCGTTCCTCGCGTACTGCAAGTTTCGCACAGTATTCTAGAGCCTACATTTTCGGTGAACAGCAGTCGCAACATTTCGCAAAATGCATAGAGGGAAGATTTTGAGGTCTGTACAGTGTCTCAGTCATCATGACCCAGCAAACGAAGCTTGGTCTGTACTTTCAGCCCCAAAAGAGGTAAGAGTGAAATAGTGTTTGCTTACAAAATCGATATTTGTTTCATTATATCAACATCAACAAGATGGTAGAAACCTTTTTAATTATAATATTTTGCAATTTAGCAAGTCTTATTGCTGTTGGCTCGATGACCAGAAAATTGATCTGATAGAAGCTGAACAGGTCCTTTTTATCTAGTAATTTTACAGTCAGAAAGTCAGAAAGTCAGAAAGGAGAAACTATTTCCACGATATACTTTCCATATTTACGGTATTTTCTGTAATTACTGCATTGCCATAGGCAATCCAGTTAGAAAATGCGTTGAATTTGTTGTTTTCTTAGTTTTCTTTTTGTCCGTGTCAAGAAAATGGCAAAATTGGGCAATAGGTCTTCCCTGTCACTCCCCTGCTCAGTATTGTCTGTGTGCGTAGAGCCTTTTGCGCGTATTTTTGGTAGGTTTCAGGTTGTAGCAGGAGCCCATCTGGAGCGTGCAACTTCCATACAGCGTCTGTGAAACGGCGTTTTCACAAGTAGGTTTATTTTTAGACTAGCCCTTCCCGCGAATTCGGTCAAAAAATAAAGACAGTTCCGGTTCGGTGACCCTATGACGTCAGCTTAATTTCTCGTCATCGGGTCATCGGGGGCTCCTGTGGGAGTCTCATTCGCGGGAAATTCAATCTAAAAATAAATCGGTCTGTGAAAACGCCGTTACACGAACACAGTAGAGTTGTAGGCTCCGGGTCATGGGTTCCTGGTTGTAGTAGAAAAGCGTAGATTTTATCTGGTGGACACAGTAGAATATCTTTAATTATTAAAAACTCAACCTCGGATAATGCAATTCTCGTGCTCTGATTGGTTCACTCAATCTCGGTTATCAGCTCATATACCTTAGTTTGACCTTATATGGTAAATGATTGCGCTTAGCGTTGCTAAACTAAAAACGTTTACGCCAGAAAGCGAAATTTCTTTCGGTATAAAGCAAAAGAAAAAAGTTTTTGTGGAAAGTTTGGATCACTTTCGAAGCTTAGAGATACGCGAAAAGGTAAGAAATGTTTTTGTGATGAGCCTGCGTCTGTCTGACCACGAGGTATTACACAACATCGCATCTTCATCAACTTTTTTCGATTTCGCTAGGATTTTCTCTCTTTTTTGGCTCGTGTTTCGTACTTCCAAACTTTTTGAGTTTAAGGAATTTAATAAAACAGTTATTCCATTCGCGCTTGTTGGATATGAGAGTGGTTATAGCCAACGAGGCGCGTAGCGCCGAGTTGGCTATTTACCATCTCATATCCAACGCGCGCTCATGGAATAATTGTTAATTAACCTACAATGGCGCCGAAGTCATTGTAACGTCAAGAATGGAACGTCAACGGGATAGACAAGACAGGCAGTGAAAAATAAATATCTGGAAACTTGAAAGCGACGAGTAATGGACTTCGTCGAGCCGTATCAAAGTCAGCAAGCTGTATTTCCAATATTTTACTAATTCTGCAGTTATGTACAACAATGAAACCAAATGGAAAATTCTCTGGTAACTTTTCCTGGTTGAATATGGAGAGACAAGGAATCGAACACCTCGAGTGGATGTGTGATTTCTGTTGTCTGGCTATTTATATTTATTTGTTCTCAACTCTGCACAGTCTTCGGGTAAAAAGCAATTGGAAATTGACTAATTCTTGCTGGTCAAGAATTATTTATGGCGTTGCCAAATATGTTGTTTGTTTCAATAAAATATTTCAGTGGAAAGGTTTTTGTGAGATTTCATTAGGCCTTTGTAGATTTATCGTGTTGTGTCATGATAATATTTGAGCTCAACTAATTTGCATAGGTGGAATGAAATTTAACACGCGCCGAGTAGTTTTCATAAAGATGACTGGAAGTTTTGGTCGTCTTCTTAATAGGTAGCTATAGTTTTTAACGTCAGAAAAAGATCAATTATGTCACTATGGTGTAAAATTAAGTATATTTGGGAAGGCAAAAATATTTCCTTAAGTTCCTAGCTGGTTAATCCAATTTATTCCCTACTGGTGCGAAGATTGTTTACATTACTCATTAACACGAAAAATTTTCAACAATATTATTACATCGCTTTAATCTAACCCAAAAACATTCATATAGTGAAAAACCAGCATTGTGATTTGCGATAATTCAGGTTGACATGTTCGCAAGTATGTTTTTGCATCTCATAGATGCTTAAATTTTCAATTACAAACTCTGTTTTGATTAAGACGCCGGCGTCATTTCCTCCCATTGGCGGTACTCATTATGAAAGATGGATATTACTGCCCCTGTAATACAAACATTGAAAAAGTTCTGTTTAAATTAAAGGAGTTTTTATGTATCTCACCCACTCTGCCCACTATGTCACAGTCTCGAAACTTGAAACGAATAATTATTCGTATAGTTACTAAAACAAGGAATGACCTAAGATGATCTAAAATTACTTAGAATGACCTATAATGATCTAAAACAGACAAAATGGTGCTAGCTCATTTTAGGTCATTTCAGATACCATTGAAGCACATTTAGGTCATTTTAGGTCATTTTTAGATACCGTTGTAGTTCATGTTAGATCATTTTAGGTCATTCCTTGTTTTAGTGACTACCAATAATTTGGAAGAAAACTATTTCCAGCATTTTCTTGTCGGCAAAATTTCCAATCTCATTTCTTTCCCCTGATTCCCCGTGCTTATCACGAAACATGCAGTTTTCTCGAGCAAATAGCGGGTGTAAAGCTTTCAAGGATTTTGTTTGTTTCTTTCTAACAATTCTTCTAAGCTTGAAACGGCCGTCGCCAATTATCCATCAGTGAACACCTGCCTCATATTCAATTACTTTTGTAATCTTTATTAAGTTGATTGTAAACAGTCAACGCGACTGCAAAAGTTTCCGCTTCAGTCCTGACCTGCACACGTCAGTTCATCAGTGTTGTCTCGCTGTATGAGTTCTCCATTTATCTCTCTGGATCACCAAAACGCCTTCACAAATTTACTGTTACCGCTTTACTTCTTTAACGCAAAAGAGCGATAATATCCGCTAAAGAAATTCTCAGCTAGTGGTTTCTTGTAAAAGTGGCGGAATCATCGTGAGTTGTTGGATGAGAATGACTCTGACAACATTCGACGCTAGCGTATTCTGCTTGGCAGAATTAACCAGAGGCTTACATAAGCAACTGATATGTTTTTCAGTCGTTAATATTGTTGTTGCGTTTACTACAATTACAGCAAACACTCTTATCCTACTCGCGCTTCCCAAGGTAACCTCGATTCATCCACCTTCCAAAATCTTGCTTCGAAATTTGGTGGTAAGCGATCTCTGTGTTGGCATCGTAGAAATCACTATCGTTATTTACTTTATCTCTATGGTGCAAGAATGGTGGCAGATTTGTCACGATTTCTATTTTGTGCATCTGATAGGAGGCAATATTGTGTTTCCAGTTTCATTGTGTACAATAACTGCCATAAGCGTGGACAGACTTCTGGCGTTGTTATTAGGACTTAGATACAGACAAGTTGTGACCGTAAGACTAGTGTATGTGTTTCTTATCGCCTCCTGGGTCTCTTTTGGAATCGGAACTGTCGCACTTGGATTTTACAGCCACATTGCATGGGAAATTTTCATTGCTACGAGTTCACTGCTTTGTTTGATAATATCCATCTACTGTTATAGCAGGATTTTTCTCAGGCTTCGTCATCATCAAACTCAAATACAAGAGCAAGCTCAGGAGCAAGCAACTGAAAGAGTTCCACTGAATATTACACGATACAAAAAGACAGTGTCGACTACAATGTGGTTGCAATTGGCATTAGTAATTTGTTTTTTGCCGTATGCGGTTGTCTCACCGTTCGCGTTTCGAGAAATTCAAACAAGACAGTCGTCAGGTATTTTTCTTGCATTGTTGGTCGCTGTAACGTTAATGTTTTTCAACTCAACTTTAAATCCAATTTTGTACTGTTGGAAGATGAACGACGTGAGACAGTCAGTGAAAGACACATTGAGACAACTATGTCGTTGTTCTGCAAACCAATAGACACGAAAAGGAAATTAATATTGTTTTACTTTCGACTTCGCGGTTATTTTATTTTGGCGTTCTCACTCGTTGGCGCACTTAATTTCCGTTATCAACTCATAGACCACATGAATGAATACTCTTAGTTTTACCAAGCTGAGGAAGTTTGGAGCGGAAGACGAAATTGCCAAGGACCCAAACGTTCACAATGTACTACGTTTTCGTCAAAAATTAAAGATATATGACCGGATTCGTCATAGCCCGCGGCCGACTCATATCGAACTCTCTATTGTATAGTAATTTTTCAAATATTGCAGTAAGCTTCAGCGTATAGAAAGTATGGTGAACGCGCGTGCAAATGCGGCGTGTCAGTAGATACAAGGTATTATTAAAGAGATCTGAAGAAAGACTGGAATTATTTCTGGAAGTCTCAATACGGAGGGTTTGCAATATGATAACAATAACATAAATTCCCGCAGGAAAATACAAAGTTTGAGGCCACAAAAATAAGGGAAAATTCCATTCAAAGAATTTTGCTTTTGGCATGGTTGGAAAGTTATAATTCCATTAAGCCTCAATGGGCTATTTAAACAATAGAGTGTTTCTGTCGAGGAACTATCGGCTGATAATTGCCCCGCGGAAATTTGATGTTCTTAAAACAAATACAAAACCCACTTAATGCAGATCAATCAAATATTTATTCATGCGTACAGGCTGTCACAAATGTCAATAATTCGCAGCGTACATTGGCTAAAAAATAGCGTACAACTGTCAACTTTTCTTTCAGCGGACGACTACTATCCATCCGGGTATAATCCTCGGACGGGCACTATGGGCTGATAGTGTCTCTCCGCGGGCGAACACTATCGCGTCACGTGATGAATTTAAACCAATAAGAATCGGAGAAAATTTAGTGGTGAACTATAACGCTTCATATGTGACTGTATGGAGCTTAGGAATATTTCTATATGTCGTAATAGTGTGTATTTTGAAAAGGGATTGTCCTTAACATTACAAGGAAAGTTGCCGGATATGAGGCAGGTGTTCATGAAAACTGGATAATACTAACACTACTACTACTACTACTACTACTACTACTACTACTACTACTACTACTACTACTACTACTACTAATAATAATAATAATAATAATAATAATAATAATAATAATTCTTATAAGTAGTTTTTTTGAAACAGATTTCAGAATAAAAACTAGCGATAAAAAACGACGTTTCGATCTCTCTGAGATCATTTTCAAGTAGTAAAAAAAGCGAATAAAATCTGCATATGTAAGTACAAATTAAGACGTGAGAATGTCCAAAGATAAAATATGTAAATACAAGCGCTAAAATGTAAGTGTTAAAATATTAAAATACTATATAAATAACTTGCATGGATTAAATCTACATGACTGTTGGTTAAAACGCTAAAGCGTAAGTGTTAAGATACCAAAACGCTATAAAGAACTATATAAATAACTTCGCACGGATTGAATCTGACTGTTTGTTCAAAGTTGGTTTAAGCTCCTTTATAAAAAGCATTTCGTAGATGAGGCAATCGAATTTACTCTCGCACTTTCTCAAGATCTTAAAATCACGATATATGTCACTCGGGACTGTTCCATGTTGCTCTTTAATGTGATTCCCGATTGAAGACGATCCTTTCATGTGTTCCTCGACGCGCTGATAGAGGTGTCGGCACGTATACCCGACATAGTTTGCATCGCACAAACCACACTTGTAATGGTAAACAACGCGTTGCTGGTTTATGATAGGCGGCTTCTTTTCTTTCGGTTTGATATGGTGTCCAATCTTACGGCTTGTATACACGGCGTGAATATCAATTCCAATTTTTCGGCCCAGTTCCCCAAGTTGCCTTCGCGCTGAATTAGCCGATCTCTGATCATTGAAAGGTAACACTATTCTGACAGGCGCACTGCAAGGAGTGTGCCTTTGTACCATATTCAATAAATCTACATAATCATCATCAGATTGTTGCATATTTACAATATCTTTGTGCTGCCTCTGGCACGGATGAATGGTTGCTGTTTAAATTCGTCTTTCTCATTTAATGTCTCAACTAATTTCCTCCTATGTTTTTTGTATGATTTTAGCTAAATTCTTTGAACTTCGAACGCACGTATTAATCTTTGATTACTCCTAGTATAATAAAATAACAATAGTTCTAATTTGCATGAGACAAGCGAAACCTGCAGGATTCTGGTACTTGTGGTCAAATGACGTCATCTTGCAAATGTCCCATTGGCTCATACATCGTATGATCGCTCCAAGTGTAGGTTGCCAAGCCGAAAAAAATGTTTTGACGAGGAGCGAACTTTCCAATTATCTAAACGTTCAAAATATATCAACATTTTCTTTGAAAATATTCCATATGCGCTTGTTCGATATTAGATTGGTTATAGCATACTGAGCCATCGTGCACTCATTGGAAATTTTTAAATATTGCAGTACGCTTTGGCATGTATGAAATAAGCTAAACGCGCTTACAAATATTTTGCAGCACGCCACAATGGATACCGATTGTTATTTTGGGATTAACAGATTATCTTTTGTAATATTTCAAGCTTCACTTGCTTTACATAAGGGTCAATGCACGCTGTTGATACATTGACTGAAGAAATTCAAGTCTGGAAATGCCATGACAAGATAGCAAACAACTGATAAAAGCAACACGAATCATTCAGGACCCCCGAATTAAAAATCATCCCTACGCCCCTGCATGAGCAAAATGAGCTCTTTGTTGTCACCTGACTTCTTATATATTCTGCCACTTTGTCAACAATTGCTCTAAAATACTACCCATTTCTATTTAAGGCTTGGCAGTGGGGCCTGGTCACTCACGTGACCAGCAGCCATATTGGATTACTGAAGCAAAAGAAAGTATTTGCATGAACATAGAGTTCAATTCCCGGAGGATTAGTTTGGTACACCATCAGCGCCGCCATTGCTTTGTTTTGGAACGCCAACATGGCTGTCGTGACGTCATTTGAAAATGAACAAGAATGAACAGTCATGGGCTTAATTTTCTTCAGTTTTCACTTTAGAGATTAACATTGTGGCAGTATTCCTTTTAGCTACATACTTAGCAACGCTTTGAAGAGAAGGGTGTCTGAGTAATGAGGAAATTTCTCATCAAAAGAGAAATACCATTTTTTACAAAATGAGAGAAAACCGTGACGTGTGGTAGCCATAATTCTCAAGTATAAAATACGTGAAAAAGTGGCCTTGACTGACAAAATTTCTTAAGCTTGGCTTCTGATGGAGCTTCTGTATGGTTGGCAAGAATCACTGCATGGCTGCGTTGTTCAGAAGGGAAAATCCACGGCTTGTCAACGTCCACTGCACCTGCCACCGACTTGCCTTAGCCTGCGGCGACTCCAACAACGAAATCGACTACGTGCTGGCAATTAAGCGACTCCTGGTTCAACTGTACAAGTGGCTGGAAAATTCTTGTGTCAAGACAGCGGCATACATGAAAATGAAGTTACGTCTCCAAAACATGCAGCTGCCTACTGAAGAGTGAAAACGGCATGGAATTGGCCACAAATTCCAATGCGCTTGCAGAACATGAAGGCTCTCTACAGACAAAGTGTACAAGGGGTTTGGCAAGACTACGTGGCAATTCTTCAGACGCTCAGTGCCGAGGAGTTCAAGGATGATATGACAGCAATTGGTCTACTCTCACAACTTAAAACGGTAAAATCTATAAGCAAGAACACTGTTTTCTCGTTATCTTATTTTACTCTGTCTTAGTTCAGAGTGATTATGATGTCTACACTTGTTTATTACCAAGTAGCAAAAAAAGTGAGAAAATTCGAGCGAAATAGAAATGAAGATGCGATGTTGTGTAACACCTGGTGGCCAGACAGACGCAAGCTCATCCTCACAAAAACATTTCTTACCTTTTCGCGTGCTACTAAACGTCGGAATTGATCCAAACTTTCCACAAAAACGTGGTTTTTTTTGGCTTTACTCAGAGAGAAATTTCGCTTTCCGGCGAAAGTAATTTTTAACTTTGCAACTCTTAGCGCAATCATCTGCCATATAAGGTCAAACTAAGGAAAATAAGCTGATAACCGAGATTGAGTAAACCAATCAGAGCACGAGAAATGCATTAAGCGAGGTTGAGAATTTAAAGTGCACCTAGCCCCAAAATATTTTTTTCGCTAAAATGAATCTTTGCAACTGTTCGAAACGCATTGCGGCCATTTTTTCATTTTTCTAACAAATCCTGGCATTTTATAGGCTTCGAAAGTTGCGAAAATCCAAGCATCTTTTGTTCACGACCGAGTCAGAAGGGGAGTGGGTCTATTCCTGATTTGACGTCACAAACTGATTTACATTGCATTAACTCTTTGTAAAAATGTATGCAAAGTAGATTGTGACGTCAAACCAGGAATAGACCCACTCCCCTTCGACAAAAAAGTCACCTCAAAATAGAATTATGCTCTAGTAAAAGTCTTTCGCGATTATTCCATCTTGTTCACGTCGTACAATGTGGGCGAAGTATCCTAAAAATAAATTGTGCGAGCGGTTTCAGACTGAAAATAGAGAATGAAAGATTCTCTGTTGCATGCTATTGTTGTCGTCAAAACCTAAAATTAGGGACCTTAAGCAAAGACGACGACGGCGACCACGAGAACGCCACACATTTGCATATTTAGTGGGAAAAAACAATCGCTTTACGCGCCCTGCACGTGCGTTTTACATTTTGATACATTTCTTTGCCGTTCTCGTCTTGACTACGACGTGAAATGATCAAATTTGAGGTCATGTGGAGGACGAGAGCACATTACGATGACTTTTCAATTTTCTCTCTGAATAACCACACCGTTTTCATCAATTTTATTCTTGGATTGTGTATTCACACTTTCCAAGCCGCACGACACGGAGTAATCACAAAATTATTACAGTAACGGGAATTAATATTTTTAGATAACGTTCTTGTAATCGTCGTCGTCGACCTTGCTTAAGGTCCCTATTTAGTGATTTCACGACGTCGTCACGCAGAGAACCGCAAAAATATGAGCTAAAATCCGTGCCGCACGTGCAGCACGATTATTTATGCTCTTTTAACCAATGATATCATTGTTTTCTGGCATTTTCGTTGACGTCGTCGTCGTCGTAGATCTTAATCTCCCTAAAAACGGCCAGTACTAACAACCTTTAATTTCTAAACTTGACAGGCGAGTGATT
>NC_090889.1:19174514-19177014 GCF_036669925.1 Montipora capricornis
TTGTATTTTGTGTTTTGTCACTTATCCTCCCATTGGCTGTATATTGCTCTCATTTTAAAAGATGGATATTTCTGCTCATGTTATACCAAGTTGCCAAAGTTATTTTCAAAGGAGTTTGTTTGTATAGTTTCTAACTCAACAAACGAATAATAACTTATTTCATTTCTTTCAACAGCTGCCTTCAACTAATTTTACCTCAAGGAGAAACGGTTTCCAGAATTTTCTTGTTGGGAAAATTTTCCATCTCATTGTTTTCTTGATTCACCGTGCGCATCATAAAAGGTAACAGTTTTCTTGAGGGAACAGTGACCGCGTAGTTAACTTTAAAGGAATTTGTATGTTTCTAACTATCGCTTAACATTCATTCTAAATTTGACAGGCCAGTGACTACTTATTATCCTGGCCAGTTTTCATGAACAACTGCTTCATATTCAACCACTTTTCTTGTAATTTTTATTGATAATAAGTAAAGGAGTTTTTGTGTTTCTTCCTAACAATCCTTCTAAACATGACAGGCCAGTACATACATATATACATCCACTTTATTTCAGCACGATGGTAATTAAGCTAGTGCTTATCATGTAATTAGTGACTAATCATTATTCAATTTTCAAGAACATCTGCCTCGTCTTAGAGCACTTTCCTCGTAATTTCGATTCCTGAGTAATTCAATGCTATCACGACAGTTTCTAAGTCCTGACCTTACGCCCGTTCTGTTCATGTTAAGTTTTTAATTGTCTGACTGCATAAGTTCCCTATTTTTATCTCGGGACCACCAAAACGCGTCCGGAGAAATTTACGTTTGTAGCTTTTTCTACCCAAAAGAGAGATAATACGCTAAAGAAATTGTCAGCTTGAAGTTTCTTGTAAAGTTGGCGTATTCGTCAGTGGTTTGATGAGAATGACTCTGACAGCATTCAACGCTAGCGTATTCTGCTTGGAAGAATTAACCAGAGGCTTACATAAGCAACTGATATGTTTGTCAGTCGTCAACATTGTTATTGCGTTTAGTACAATTGCGGCAAACACTCTTATCCTAATCGCGCTTCCCAAGGTAACCTCGATTCATCCACCTTCCAAAGTCTTGCTTCAAAATTTGGTGGTAAGCGATCTCTGTGTTGGCATCGTAGAAATAACTGACGTTATTTACTGGATTTCCATAGTGCAAGAATGGTGGCAGGTTTGCCACTATTTCTATTTTGTTCATCTGATAGGAGGCACCATTCTGTTTCCAGTATCAATGTGGACAATAACTGCCATAAGCGTGGACAGACTTCTGGCGTTGTTATTAGGACTTAGGTACAGACAAGTTGTGACCTCAAGGAGAGTGTATGTGTTTCTTATTCTCTCTTGGGTCTCTTTTGGTATCGGAATTGTTGCACTTGGGTTTTGCAGCCACATCGCATGGGAAACTTTCATTGCTGCGGGTACACTACTTTGTTTGATGATATCCATCTACTGTTACAGCAGGATTTTCCTTAGGCTTCGTCATCATCAAAATCAAGCGCAAGAACAAGCTCAGGAACAAGCAAAAAAGAGAATTCCATTGAATATGACGCGATACAAAAAGACATTGTCGACTACAATGTGGTTGCAATTGGCATTAGTAATTTGTTTTTCCCCGTATGCGGTTGTATCGCCGTTTGCATTTCGAGAAATTCAAACAAAACAGTCGTCCTGATTTTTTCTTGCATTGTATATCACGACATTTTTAATGTTTTTCAACTCAACTCTAAATCCAATTTTGTATTTTTGGAAGATGAAAGAAGTGAGACAAGCAGCGAAAGACACATTGAGACAACTATTTTGTTATCTAAACCTATGGACACGAAGAGGCAATTAATATTGTTAAATTTTCGACTTCGGATAATATTTCAGTCATTTGTGGCACTCTCGTTGGCTCACTTAATTTTGGTTGTCAAATCAAGTACAGAACGAATGCTCTAACTTTTCCCAACCTAAAGAAATTCAAGTTATACCGGGAGGCCTACCCGGAATTTCCATAAACCCAGCCGTTTCGTTTTCGTCAAAAAACAATTTCCAATGGCGCTTGTTAAGTATGAACAGATTGGTCATAGCCGACTCATATCCAAGTCGCATTCACTGAGTAAATTTACTTAGGGTGCGTTCGATTGACCCTATTGCGAAATAAGAATACGTAGAGAGATGATTTAAAACGGTATGTTTGGCGTTTTGAAGCAACAAGGATAATAAAGATATGTTTAAAATAGCATTTTAGCGGAAGTTTAATAATTTTAATGTGAATCTACGTAAGAACGAAGGATTTCTAACTTCAATTCCATGTACTGTATTCCTATTCCGGAATACGGTCAATACGCACCCTTAGCGCAGTAAGCTTCGGCATATGCAAAGTATGCCGTTCAAGCGCGTGCACATATTATGCGGCACGTCAGAAGATACTAAACATTATTGAAGAGATTGGAGGAAACGCAGGTGAATGCAACAAAATATGCAACATTAATATTAAATATCATTAAAG
>NC_090889.1:19187014-19202014 GCF_036669925.1 Montipora capricornis
TCGGAATTGTCGCAGTTGGATTTTACAGCCACATTGCATGGGAAATTTTCATTGCTACGAGTTCACTGCTTTGTCTGATAATATCCATCTACTGTTATAGCAGGATTTTTCTCAGGCTTCGTCATCATCAAACTCAAATACAAGAGCAAGCTCAGGAGCAAGCAACTGAAAGAGTTCCATTGAATATTACACGATACAAAAAGACAGTGTCCACTACAATGTGGTTGCAATTGGCATTAGTAATTTGTTTTTTGCCGTATGCAGTTGTCTCACCGTTCGCGTTTCGAGAAATTCAAACAAGACAGTCGTCAGGTAATTTTCTTGCAATGTTGGTCGCTGTAACTTTAATGTTTTTCAACTCAACTTTAAATCCAATTTTGTACTGTTGGAAGATGAACGACGTGAGACAATCAGTGAAAGACACATTGAGACAACTATGTCGTTGTTCTGCAAACCAATAGACACGAAAAGGAAATTAATATTGTTTTACTTTCGACTTCGCGGTTATTTTGTATGAGTGAGTCACTCATTGGTGCACTTAATTTCGGTTATCAACTCATAGACCACCTGAATGAATACTCTTTGTTTTACCAAGCTGAGGAAGTTTGGAGCGGAAGGCGAAATTTCCAAGGACCCAAACGTTCACAATGTACTACGTTTTCGTCAAAAATTAAAGATATATGACCGGAGTCGTCATAGCCCGAGGCCGACTCATATCGAACTCTCTATTGTATAGTATATTTCAAATATTGCAGTAAGCTTCAGCGTATGGAAAGTATGGTGAACGCGCGTGCAAATGCGGCGTGTCAGTAGATACAAGGTATTATTAAAGAGATCTGAAGAAAGACTGGAATTATTTCTGGAAGTCTCAATACGGAGGGTTTGCAATATATAACAATAACATAAATTCCCGCAGGAAAATACAAAGTTTGAGGCCATAAAAATAAGGGAAAATTCCATTCAAAGAATTTTGCTTTTGGCATGGTTGGAAAGTTATAATTGCATTAAGCCTTAATGGGCTATCGCTTCATATGTGACTGTATGGAGCTTAGGAATATTTCTATATGTCGTAATAGTGTGTATTTTGAAAAGGGATTGTCCTTAACATTACAAGGAAAGTTGTCGGATATGGGGCAGATGTTCATGAAAACTGGATAATACTAACACTACTACTACTACTACTACTACTACTACTACTACTACTACTACTACTACTACTACTACTCCTAATAATACTAATAATAATAATAATAATAATAATAATAATAAAAACAACTAATCATCAAGATTACACTTGTGGTATGTGTGGCAAGGGCCAAGAGAGTGTCGGGCATGTGTTGGCGGGGTGCAGTGCTATCGCTCAAACCAAATACCTAGAATCCTTTTCTTCGAGATTCTAAGCAAATACAACCTACAACCAAGAGAGGAGTATGTGTGGTATAAACGAATCAGTCCAAAGCCAGTCTACGAGAACGAAGAACTCAAAGATTTGTTGGATGTACCTCTGCTTGCCGAGCAAGTAGAAGTTCGAGCAAATCGCATCGACGCAAAAGTCATTGATAAAGTAAAGAAAGAAGTAATGCTTATCGAGATGAGCTGCCCTTGGATGGAAAATCGACAGATGAAGATGGAGGAGAAAATGCGAAAGTATAGTCCACTCAGACGAGAACTCAAGCTGCAATATCCAGGATATAACGTTTCTCACCACAACATCATCATGGATATACTTGGTGGTTATTCAAAAGATGTGAGGAAGTCCATCAAGTGTTTGGTAGGAGATAGATGTGATTTGGTCCTGAAGCAGATGCAGACGGCAATGCTGTCATGCACTCTGAACATTGCAAGGAACTTTAAGTAATGGTCCGGCTAAGAAGCAGGCAGCCCAGCGGCAAAAGTACTTAGAAGCTGCTGCTCCAATCGAGGCATCTGATTGGCTAATATCGGAAAATGTCGAAAAAAGATGAGAAAAAAATGAAAAAAAAGCCTTTTTTGGATTTCTTCTTCCCCATGCCCTTGATCTCTGTCTCTCGGCCAAATTTGGGCATTGTTCTATGCGCCATTCGCCAATCGGCAAATAGCGCATAGAATCTTGACGATATTTACAAACATAGTTTTTGAAGGCATAATGATTTGTTCTACGAAACAGAATCTAATTTTTTAGACGGCAAGTCGATTACATTTTTCATTGAAATTCAAATTTCGCGCTTTTAGCTGCTTACACCAATGGGAACAGCCGAACTTAATTTGATTAAAAATGTTGGCACATTTTAACTAACCGACGCTATTGCCGCGGGCTATTGTTTTTCTGCCTGCTTCTTAGCCGGACCATTACTTAAAATTCTCAAACACTGAACAATTTCATAAGAAAGGCAAAGATGAACATTTAGACAGGCTTAAAGGCCGTATAATTTATTAGGGATTCTTATTAGCATCTTTTTATTTTTATTTATTTTATATATATAAATATACATAGATCATTGGTTAGGAGTTTTACATTTAGATACTGAAAATAAACTGTTATGTAGGATATATAATACCGATACAGGATTGTATTTTTTTTTTAGGGATTAACAGGAATTGGTTACGCTTTTTGGGCGCCCAAATTTTGTGACAGGTTTGCAAACAGATGTTTCAATAAACTGCAAATAATAATAATAATAATAATGTGGAAGGCCTTTTCAACGATCAGGCCACTTTACATGGAAATAAGCTAAGGCAAAAAGACGTGTTTTTAGCCTTGATTCTAATTAAATAAAAAGTCACTGGATTTAATATAGTAAAATAACAATAGCTCTAATTAGCATGAGACAAGCGAAACCTGAAGGATTGTGGTACTTGTAGTCAAATGGCGTCATCATGCAAATGTCCTATTGGCTCATACACCGTATGATCGCTCCAAGTATAGGTTGCCAAGCTGAAAAAAATGTTTTGACGAGGAGCAAACTTTCCAATTATCTAGACGTTCAAAATATATCAACATTTTCTTTGAAAATATTCCATTTGCGCTTGTTCGATATTAGATTGGTTATTGGATACTGAGCCATCGTGCACTCATTGGAAATTTCTAAATATTGCAGTAAGCTTTGGCATTTATGATTTAAGCTAAACGCGCTTACAAATATTGTGCAGCACGCCACAATGGATACCAATTGTTATTTTGGGATTAACAGATTATCTTTTGTAATATTTCAAGCTTCACTTGCTTTACATAAGGGTCAATGCACGCTGTTGATACATTGACTGACGAAATTAAAGTCTGGAAATGCCATGACAAGATAGCAAACAACTGATAAAAGCAACATGAATCATTCAGGACCCCCCAATTAAAAATCCTGCCAACGTTCCTGCGTGAGCAAAATGAGCTCTTTGTTGTCACCTGACTTCTTATATATTCTGTCACTTGTCAACAACTGGTCTAAAATGGTGGGTAATTATTAGTACCCATTTCTATTTAAGGCTGGGCAGTAGGACCTGATCTCTATGGAGCGTTTTCACTCACGTGACCAGCAGCCATATTGGATTACTGAAGCAAAAGAAAGTATTTACATAAAAATCGAGATCAATTCCCGAAGGATTACTTTGGTACACCAACATGGCCCCCATTCATTTGTTTTGGAACGCCAACATGGCTGTCGTGACGTCATTTGAAAATGAACAAGAATGAACAGTCATGGGCTTAATTTTCTTCAGTCCTCACTTTAAAGATTAACATTGTGGCAGTATTCCTTTTAGCTACGTACTTTGCAACGCTTTGAAGAGGGGGGTGTCTGAGTAATGAGGAAATTTCTCATCATTAGAGAAATACAATTTTTTTACAAAAATGAGAGAAAAGCGTGACGTGTGGTAGCCATAATTCTCAAGTATAAAATAAATGAAAAAGTGGCCTTGACTGACAAAAGTTCTTAAGCTTGGCTTCTGATGAAGCTTCTGTATGGTTGGCAAGAATCGCTGCATGGCTGCGTTGTTCAGAAGGGAAAATCCACGGCTTGTCAACGTCCAATGCATCTGCCACCGACTTGCCTTAGCCTGCGGCGACTCCAACAACGAAATCGACTACGTGCTGGCAATTAAGCGCCTCCTGGTTCAACTGTACAAGTGGCTGGAAAATTCTTGTGTCAAGACAGCTTCATACATGAAAATAAATGAAGTTATTTCTCCAAAACATGCAGCTGCCTACTGAAGAGTGAAAACGGCATAGAATTGGCCACAAACTCCAATGCGCTTGCAGAACATGAAGGCTCTCTACAGACAAAGCTGTACAAGGGGTTTGGCAAGACTACGTGGCAATTCTTCAGACTCTCAGTGCCGAGGAGTTCAAGGATGATATGACAGCAATTGGTTGACTCTCACAACTTAAACGGTAAAATTATAAGTAAGAACACTGTTTTATCGTTATCTTATTTTACTTTGTCTTAGTTCAGAGTGATTAATGATGTCTACACTTGTTTATTACCAAGTAGCAAAAAAAGTAAGAAAATCCGAGCGAAATCGAAATGAAGATGCGATGTTGTGTAACACCTGGTGGTCAGACACACGCAAGCTCATCACAAAAACATTTCTTACCTTTTCGCGTGCTACTAAACGTCGGAATTGATCAAAACTTTCCACAAAAACGTGGTTTTTTTTGGCTTTACTCAGAGAGAAATTTCGCTTTCCGGCGAAAGTAATTTTTAACTTAGCAACTCTTAGCCCAATCATCTGCCATATAAGGTCAAACTAAGGAAAATAAGCTGATAACCGAGATTAAGTAAACCAATCAGAGCACGAGAAATGCATTAAGCAAGGTTGAGAATTTAATAAAAATCCTTAACTGAAGTCGTTCGAGATGGATAAAAGGGAGCTTTAGCAACGACAACGGCGACGGCAATGAGAACGTCACAAATTTGCATATTTAATTAACAAAAGCAACAGCTTTGCACGTTCTACACGTGCATTTTTTCATTTTTGTCTATTTCGTTGCCCTCGTCAGCAAAACAACAACGTAAAACGACCAAATTTGAGGTTTTAGGGAGAAAGTCAGCTCTTGAGGATAAATTTTCATTTTCTCCCCTTTATTGAGCGCCGTTCATAGTTTCGTTCTTGAGGGTTTGTCACACCTTTGTCAAGTTAAAGTGCTTGGAATGGTCGCGAAGCAATTACAATATTTAACGACGACGTTCTCGTTTGCCGTTGTCGTCCTTGTTGCAATAAAAGGGAGCTTAAGATCTACGACGGCGACGTCGACGAAAACGTCACCTCAAAATAGAACTTTGCTCTCGTAAAAGTCTTTCGCGATTATTCCATCTTGTTCACGTCGTACAATGTGGGCGAAGGATCCTAAAAATAAATTGGTACGAGCGGTTTCAGACTGAAAATAGAGAATGAAAGATTCTCTGTTGCATGCTAACGTTGTCGTCAAAACCTAAAATTTAGTGATTTCAAGTCGTCGTCACGCAGAGAACCGCAAAAATATGAGCTAGAATCCGTGCCGCACGTGCAGCACGGTTATTTATTCTCTTTTAACGGGTGATACCATGGTTTTCTGGCATTTTCGTTGACGTAGACGTAGTCGTAGATCTTACGCTCCCTAGAAACGGCCACTACTAACCACCTTTAATTTCTAAACTCGACAGGCGAGTGATTACATCCATTTACTCAACTTCTTGTATGAACAGGTGCCTCATATTCCACTAATTTCCTCAAAAGATTGGGTGTAAACAGGCATCTCCTGACCACCACCTCAGTTCATGTCATCTGCATTAATATGTTATGTATTTATCTCTCTTACCCTAGTTGTTCGAAGGGTTGATAACGCTATCCACTGGATAACAAACTTGGGTTTGGTAGGGTTTATCCGGTGGTAATCCACCTTTTGAACAACCGAGGCCAGGAGGATAACACGGCCAAAAAAGTTACTCTTATAACTTGATTTACCCAAAACGGAGATAATACACTTAACAAATTGCCTGCCTGTAGTATTTTAAAGCTCCCTTAAGACGCCGACGTCATTTATCCTCCCATCGAATGTACTCATTATGAAAGATGGAAATTTCTGCCCCTGTTATACAAACATTGAAAAAGTTCTGTTTAAAGGAGTTTGTATGTATCTTACCCACTATGTCACAGTCTCGAAACTTGAAACGAATAATTATTCGTAGTTACTACAACAAGGAATGACCTAAGATGATCTAAAATGACCTAAAATGGTGGTAGCTCATTTTAGGTCATTTCAGATACCATTGTAGCTCATTTAGGTCATTTTAGGTCATTTTAGATCATTTTAGGTCATTTTAGATACCGTACGTTGTAGTTCATTTTAGATCATTTTAGGTCATTTTAGATCATTTTATATCATTTTAGGTCATTCCTTGTTTTAGTGACTACCAATAATTATTCCAAAGTTATTCCGTTTCTGTCAACAGCTGCCTTCAACTAAATTTACATGAAAGAGTGACCTGGAGGAAACAATTCCAGCATTTTCTCGTCGGCAAAATTTTCCATATCACTTCTTTCCCGAGTCACCGTGCTTATCATAAAACAGGCAGTTTTCTCGAGCAAATAGTGTGGTTTAAAGCTTTCAAGGAGTTTCTATGTTTCTTGCTGACAATTGTTCTTAACTTGACAGGCTCGTAACCAATTATCCAGTTTTCATTAGTGAACACCTGCCTCATATTCCAACTACTTTCCTCGTAATCTCTATTAAGTTGATTGTAAACAGTCCAACCGATTGCGAAAGTTTCCGCCTCAGTTCTGACCTGCAGACGTCAGTTCATGTTGTCTCGCTTTCTGAGTTCTCCATTTATCTCTCTGGATCACCAAAACGCCTTCACAAATTTACTGTTACCGCTTTATTCACGCAAAAGAGCGACCATACCCGCTAAAGAAATTTTCAGCTAGTGGTTTCTTGTAAAAATGGCGGAATCATCGTGAGTTGTTGGATGAGAATGACTCTTACAACATTCGACGCTAGCGTATTCTGCTTGGAAGAATTAACCAGAGGCTTACATAAGCAACTGATATGTTTTTCAGTCGTTAACATTGTTGTTGCGTTGACTACAATTACAGCAAACACTCTTATCCTACTAGCGCTTCCCAAGGTAACCTCGATTCATCCACCTTCCAAAGTCTTGCTTCGAAATTTGGTAATAAGCGATCTCTGTGTCGGCATCGTAGAAATAACTATCGTTATTTACTGGATCTCTATGGTGCAAGAATGGTGGCAGATTTGTCACGATTTCTATTTTGCGCATCTGATAGGAGGCACTATTTTGTTTCCAGTTTCACTGTGGACAATAACTGCCATAAGCGGGGACAGACTTCTGGCGTTGTTATTAGGACTTAGATACAGACAAGTTGTGACCTCAAGGAGAGTGTATGTGTTTCTTATTCTCTCTTGGGTCTCTTTTGGTATCGGAATTGTCGTACTTGGATTTTACAGCCACATTGCATGGGAAATTTTCATTGCTGCGAGTACACTGCTTTGTCTGATAATATCCATCTACTGTTATAGCAGGATTTTTCTCAGGCTTCGTCATCATCAAACTCAAGTACAAGAACAAACTCAGGAGCAAGCAACTGAAAGAGTTCCATTGAATATTACACGATACAAAAAGACAGTGTCGACTACAATGTGGTTGCAATTGGCATTAGTAATTTGTTTTTGCCGTATGCGGTTGTCTCACCGTTTGCGTTTCGAGAAATTCAAAGAAAACAGTCGTCATTTTTTTTTCATGCGTTGTATCTCACAATAACTTTAATGTTTTTCAACTCAACTTTAAATCCAATTTTGTACTGTTGGAAGATGAATGACGTGAGACAATCAGTGAAAGACACATTGAGACAACTATGTCGTTGTTCTGCAAACCAATAGACACGAAAAGGGAATTAATATTGTTTTGGCTTTTTTACTAGTTAATGCACTTAATTTCAATTATCAACTCATAGACCACACGAATAAATGCTCTTTAATAGTTTTACCAAACTGAGGAAATTTGGGGCGGATCATGGCCCGCGGCCGACTCACTCGAACTCTCTATCGTAGAGTAATTTTCAAATATTGCAGTAAGCCTCAGCGTATAGAAAGTATGGTGAACGCGCGAGCACTGATGCGGCGCGTCAGTAGATACAAGGTATTATTGAAGAAATCTGAGGAAAGACCGGTGAATTAAAGTTGGAAGTGTCAATACGGACGGTAGCAAAATACAATAATGACATTAAAGTCTTCCCGTTATGAAATACAACGTTTGAGGCCAAAAAGGGAGTGTAAGCCTTTCCTTAATCCTGACATAAAGTAAGTTTTCAAATCTCGTGGGATTTTTTTGTGCTCTGAAGGACGAGCTAGAGTATAAGTGAAATTAGCATCCTGACTTGATTTCTGTTTTTTTACTTATATTTTAAGAAGTCATTTTTGAGGTGTCATATTTCCTGACATTTAATTAGTAAGGTTGTGTTCGTAAGCTCAACTTTTTTTTTTGGGAAGATTCCATGCAAAGAATGTTGCTTTTGTCACGGTTGGAAAGTTATTGTATTTACCCTTAATGGGCTATCGCTTCAAATGTGACTGTATGCAGGTTAGGAATATTTCTATGTCGTAATGGTGTTTATTTTGAAAAGGGATTGTCATCAACATTACGAGGAAAGTTGTTGAAAATGAGGCAGGTGTTCATGAAAACTGGATAATCAAATAAAATTATCAAATTATTTACCTTTTGATACTGTGTTCCTGACGTTCTAAGAGGAAATTTAAACGATGGCGTCATTTGACTACAACTACCAGAATTCAGTTTGTTTTTCTCTTCATTTTTGAATTTTGTATTCTTGGTGGGGTAAAAACAACAATAGCTCTAATTAGCATGAGACAAGCGAAACCTGAAGGATTCTGGTACTTGTAGTCAGATGGCGTCACCATGCAAATTTCCCATCAACCTCGTACCCAGGGTCTCTCGAGCGAGCGTTAAGATGAAAGACCCTGGGAACGAGGTTGATTTCCCATTGATCGTGCCAAGTGTAGGTTGCCAAGCTGAAAAAATGTTTTGAAGGGGTAGTTTCTAAAGAAACTGTGGTGCTGCGTCGGTGGGGAAGTAGTATACAAGAATTTGGTTTATCAACGGAGTTGATAATGTAAATTGCTCTGTACGGTGGTCAATTTACATTATCAACTCCGTTGATAAACCAAATTTTTGTATACTACTTCCCCACCGACGCAGCACCACAGTTTCTTTAGAAACTACCCCTTCATTCATTTGTATTCAACCGCTGCGACCACTAACCTTGTGTTCTAGTATTTTTTAATCCACAGATTTCTAACAGGAGACCCAAGACGACGATGCCAAGCTTGAAGAAACTCACCAAGGAGCTACGCCAGGAAATCGTAAGTTATCTTTTTCCTTTTCCCACACTTAGCAGTAACTTAGCTTTCCGTTTAGCCATTCTCATTTTCGCCAAAACTAGGTTTTGTAGTCACATCAACTTCATCGGCCGTTGCCTCAATTCTAAAGTCATTCCTAAAGGTTTTCGCTCGAACTTTCATGCGTCTACATTCTCTCACTCAAATCAGTATCTTCACCAAATTCGATGTGCGCAAAATTCTTTTTCACGTAATATTATGAGGATCACAATTAGAGCTATGTGCCAAAAACGAATCGCACTTGACAAACAAATTCTTCATTGCCGCTCCGAACTTTCCAAAATCTGTCCAGCAATTTTAGTACAATCGATTCGCGCTAAAATCCGACAACTTAATTCTGGACTGTTTGACCATTTACACCAAACCAAGACTCTTAAACTTCAACAATTAATAGGTCCGCAAATTACCGACGACACTACATTGCATAGCCATAATACCGTTATTACAATTCCAGAAAATCTTCCGCTTACTGACTCAGAGAAATCTGTTCTCAGTAAGGGCCTAAATTTTGTCCCTATTACCAAACGCACCAACGAATTTTCTATTAAGCAAGATGTTGAAAAATTCCTTCGCTGCGTTCAGTTAAAAGCCTTTTTTCACGACAAAGAGGATGATTCGGACACTTCTAATAAAGATATTTTTGAAACACTTCTAGTTCGCAAATCCAAATGGACTCCCCCAGAGGGACAATTTGCCTCTTTAGATTTTTTCACCAAAAAATGCCGTCACGACATTCACAAACTTAAATTCAATCGCAACACTAAATTTTCCAACCTTTCCTCGGAAGAGTGGGCGGCGCTTAAAAATCTTAGTAAACGCAACGACATAGTTGTCAAATCGGCCGACAAAGGCGGCGCGGTAGTTGTTTGGCGGTCCGACCTTTACCAAAAAGAAGCTTTGCGGCCACTTTCGGATACCTCGTTTTATGCCAAAATCCCTAAAGATCTCACTTCCAACAATCAAAAACTTGTCAAAGACACCATTCAAAATCTTATAGTTAATCAAGAATTACCGGACACTGCCAGTAATCTCATCATCAACACCCCTAGAACTTCGTGCATTTACTTCTTGCCTAAAATTCACAAACCCAACAACCCAGGTCGACCTATCGTTTCTGCCTGTAGTTGCCCCACCGAACTCATTTCTAGCTACTTAGACAGGATTATGACGCCTATCGTCAAATCTTTGCCATCATACATTAAAGACAGTACACACGCACTACAAATTTTCCGCGATTTCAATTTCTCCGGCCAAGACAAACTTATTTTCACCATGGACATTACATCTCTATACACAGTCATTCCTAACAGCGAAGGTCTTCAAGCACTTAAACACTTTTTCGATCAACGCACTGTCAAAGAACCTAGCTCGGAAACGCTCCTCCGCCTTGCCGAACTAGTTTTAACGCTTAACTGTTTTTCATTCGCCGGCAACTATTACAAACAAATTAATGGTGTAGCGATGGGCACAAGAATGGGACCTAGCTATGCCAATCTTTTTGTAGGATATGTTGAACACCAATTTTTTAATCAGTACAACGGCCGCTACATCGACGACTGCATCGGCGCTATTTCATCCAGCAGAGAAGAACTCGATCAATTTATAACCTCCGTCAACTCTTTTCATCCGGCTCTTAAATATACCTGGGAAATTTCGGAAACTTCATTGGCTTTCCTAGATATCAAAGTTTCTATTAGAGGCAACGTGCTATGTACTAGTGTGCACTACAAACCTACTGATTCACACAGTTATTTGTTGTATTCATCGTCACATCCATCACATGTCAAGAACTCCATTCCCTATTCTCAATTTCTTAGACTTCGACGTCTATGTAGTGATGACTCCGATTTTTCCAGCAAATCAGAGGAGATGTGCCAGTTCTTCGAAAAACGTGGCTATCCTGTCTCTGTGGTCAAAGCGGGCCATCATCGCGCCCAACAATTTGATCGACAGTCGGCACTACAAACGTCACAGAAAGATAAGAATGACAGAATTCCATTCACCCTCACTTTCCATCCTCATAATCACGCAGTCAAAAGCATCATTCTTAGTAATTTTAAATTACTCCAAAATGATCCCGAGACTGGTAGAATCTTTTCGCAACCTCCACTTATTTCATTCAAACGCGACAAAAACGTAGGCAACTTTTTAGTTAGAAGCGCGCTCAAAACCAACGAGCAACCCGGCACTTTCAAATGCGCGCGCTCACGATGCAAAACTTGTCTTTTCATTGTTAACACTAGCAAGATATCGGGACCTAAGCGATCTGTTAAGATCACCGATCGTTTCACATGTACCTCCGCAAATGTCATTTATTGCATAACCTGTACGTTATGCAATAAATTATACATTGGTGAGACAGGTAGACGACTAGGTGACCGATTCCGCGAACACCTTCGCGATGTTGAGAAGAATGACAAGGATGCATCTAAGCCAGTCGCTCGCCATTTTCATCTGCCTAACCACTCCAAAAAACACATGGCTATCTGCGGCCTTTCCCTACATCTAGGTACGACGGAAAGCCGCAAGAATCTGGAACAAAAATTCATCTTTCAAATCGGCACCCTTAATCCTCACGGTATTAACGAACGCTTTTCATTTAACTAATATATTCCTACTTTTCACGTTGCCATGTTACCACCAATAGCGTAGCTCCTACTCTACTATAAAAACTACACGTAACCCATAATCCCTCGATTCGCTCTGACGAAGGGCTAACGCTCGAAACGTCAGCTTTTAGAATCTCTTTACAGTGGTCAATTTACATTATCAACTCCGTTGATAAACCAAAGTTTTGTATAATTCAGAGATTAGGTTTTTAGGTGCTTGGCGAGGAATTCCAAATATTGTTTTTTTTTTTCCAACAACTTTCTGGTAGCTGATGAAGCGTATTTTCACCCGGTACAGTCTACTGGCAAGTTAATACGTTAGCTCGGTGCTTTCTTCAGCACTGCTTTTATTAGCAGTTACGAGAAAAGAAAAAATGAAGTGGGGTGGCAGGAGAGAGGAACAGAACTTTCATCTCAAATGAGACCTAACCCCTATAATACGATAAATTAAAAATGACACACAATAAATAGGAATGATGGGATGCATTAGAAATAGGAGACACCACTGCAGAATTGGATTGCAGCCTAGCAGTCACCAATTAGTATACAATGGGATAAAACTATCGTTTCATAGGAAGATTAAAGAAAAAGGCGAAGAAAATAAATCATTTTTTCTTCAAAATCGTTTAAAAAATCCACAACAAATCCCATTTATTTCTAAAAATCCACCAATCCGGCTTTCTGTGTCTAGGCCTAGAGTATCGCAAGGAACGCATTGAACCGATGAAAGAAACTAAAATTAACGAAGACCATGGTATAGATTTGGCTAGGACGCCTTAAAACACATGCAAGAATAAAAGATATCGGTGTAAACTATTTCTCACGAGAAGTAGAGAAATTTTTGTTCAGTGTCAAGGGACATGAATGTTTCCCAGACTGTCTTGCAGTTGAAGAGAATATTCAGCATTTGCTGTCCTCATTTCACGTTCATGCGTGGTTGGGTGAGATCAGATATGGACTGATAGCGGCTACCAGGTGTACCTTTTCTACAGGCTGACGTCCGCGATCTCACTCCAGAGAAGAAATTGTAGTCCGCCATGGGACTGTAAGTGATATAATCGCATAATTTCGCGCGCAATTTGGAATAAGCACAAAATAGGCCAAATCCGAGTTCATGTCTGCCTCCTCTTGAAAGCGAGTCTAAGTGCAAAGTTTCTGTGATGGTGATTAGTTCTACTTAACATATAAACAAAAACTAAGTATCATAAAAAAAAATCTCACAGACTCGCTTTGAAGGGGAGGCAGACATGAGCTCGGAAATGGCCCATTGCATAAGCATGTAATTAACAAGTGCTTATTTATTAGAAATTGCACGAGAAAAATCACAAAAATCGAGATGATTAAGCAGAAGCATCGCAATCACGTAAAAATTGGACCTTGAATTGAGCCAACCAGGGCTTGCATTTGATTGGCTATCAATGCAACAATTTCACCGTCATTGCGCTATTTCATCTTTCTGCACACTGTTTGGAATTAATTGGCGTGCTCTCAGCCAATCAATGCCCTAAAATGTTTTCTTGTATATTATTAGTGGTATACAAATCTACAAAACTACTATTTTAACCATTATAAATGATGAATCTGTTGTGTTCCGTGTTATTCATTTGGATGCCAGGTGTTTCTTAATGACTTGTAGTTATTTGAGGTGAAGTCCGTCTACTTTGTAGCAGAAATTATTACCTTGTCAAAATAATTTTAAAGGAGGGGATTTTCCATGCCTGCTAAAAATTCCAAGTCAATCATTGTAAAACTTTCTTTTTTCTCTGCAATACTATATTATCGTATTTCGCCAGAAAAAATGAGGCAGCGTCAAATACCGAGAACGGATCATGCATTGTACTATGTTCCGCACACAGGAGGCCAGTACATACATACATACATACATACATACATCCAAACATCCACTTTATTTCAGCACGATGATAATTAAGCTAGTGCTTATCATGTAATTAGTGACTAATCATTATTCCATTTTCAAGAACATCTGCCTCTTATTAAAGCACTTTCCTCGTAATTTCGATTCCTGAGTAATTCAATGCTATCACAACAGTTTCTAAGTCCTGACCACACGCCCGTTCTGTTCATGTTAAGTTTTTAATTGTCTGACTGCATAAGTTCCCTATTTTTACCTCGGAACCACCAAAAGGGGTCCGCAAAATTTACGTTTGTAGCTTTTTCTACCCAAAAGAGAGATAGAACGCTAAAGAAATTGTCAGCTTGAAGTTTCTTGTAAAGGCGGCGTATTCGTCAGTGGTTGGATGAGAATGACTCTGACAGCATTCAACGCTAGCGTATTCTGCTTGGAAGAATTAACCAGAGGCTTAGATAAGCAACTGATATGTTTGTCAGGCGTCAACATTGTTTTTGCGTTTACTACAATTGCGGCAAACACTCTTATCCTAATCACGCTTCCCAAGGTAACCTCGATTCATCCACCTTCCAAAGTCTTGCTTCGAAATTTGGTGGTAAGCGATCTCTGTGTTGGCATCGTAGAAATAACTATCGTTATTTACTGGATTTCCATAGTGCAAGAATGGTGGCAGGTTTGTCACTATTTCTATTTTGTTCATCTGATAGGAAGCACCATTCTGTTTCCAGTATCAATGTGGACAATAACTGCCATAAGCGTGGACAGACTTCTGGCGTTGTTATTAGGACTTAGCTACAGACATGTTGTGACCTTAAGGAGAGTGTATGTGTTTCTTATTTTCTCTTGGGTCTGTTTTAGTATCGGAATTGTCGCACTTGGGTTTTGCAGCCACATCGCATGGGAAACTTTCATTGCTGCGGGTACACTACTTTGTTTGATGATTTCCATCTACTGTTACAGCAGGATTTTCCTTAGGCTTCGTCATCATCAAAATCAAGCGCAAGAACAAGCTCAGGAACAAGCAAAAAAGAGAATTCCATTGAATATGACGCGATACAAAAAGACATTGTCGACTACAATGTGGTTGCAATTGGCATTAGTAATTTGTTTTTCCCCGTATGCGGTTGTATCGCCGT
>NC_090889.1:19209514-19227014 GCF_036669925.1 Montipora capricornis
GCTGAACGAGTGTCTTTATCCTGGTCCTCCATTGCAAAACAAGCTTTGGGACATACTAGTGAGACAGAGAGCATATCCTATAGCTGTGACCGCAGACATCCAGAAGGCCTTCTTACAAATACGTATCCGGGAGTGTGAACGTGATGCATTAAGATTCCATTGGAGGAAAAGTGAGCACGGGAAGTTAGAGATACTGCGTTTCACTCGTGCACTGTTTGCTCTAGCCACATCGTCCTTCCTGCTCGGTGGCGTAATCGAGGCCCATTTAGATGCTTGGGAAGAACAAGAACCAGAGATAGTGGCAGAGCTTTGACGCAGCTTGTATGTCGATGATCTACTATCGGGTGGACAAACTACAAGCCATGCCCAGCAGCGAAGAAAGAAACCCGTTCAGATATTCAGCAATGCAACATTCCAACTCCACAAGTGGCATTTCAACGTCAAACGGCTAGAGGAAGATACAAACCTAACCGTCGCCTCTGATGAGCAATCATTTGCCAAACAACAACTAAATGTTAAACCAACTGAATCGAAAATGTTGGGACTCAAGTGGGACAAAGAGCAAGACACCTTAGCGGTAGTGATACCCAAAGAAGAAACCCAGCCAACGAAGCGAGGAATCCTGGGAAAGATGGCTAAGATTTATGATCCCTTAGGCCTGATTGCACCATTGACACTCACTGCAAAGCAGATCTATCGTGAGTTGTGTGAGGCCAAAGCACCATGGGACACGAAGATGAATGGAGCGCTCAGACAACGCTGAAAAAAATGGGAGGAGCTATTACCTCGTGAACAGCAAGTACCGCAACCAATAGCAAGTTATCAAGAAGAAATACAAGCAGTGGAACTACACTCTTTCGGGGATGCATCAGAACGAGGAGTAGGTGCAGCAGTCTATGCAGTTGTACGCCAACCATCTGGGAACACTCAACGATTAGTGGTCGCCAACAATCGACTTGCCAAACAGGGGCTGACTATATTACGCCTAGAATTGATTGCAGCGCACATGGCTACCAATCTGTTGATAAACGTACGCAACGCTCTAGATAACTTGCCCTCCACAAAGGTGTTTGGATGGTTAGACAGCACCGTTGCACTTCATTGGATCAAGGGAAATGGCCAGTATAAACAGTTTGTCGCGAATCGAGTTGCCAAGATACAATTATACAAGGAGATCGAGTGGAGGTACGTTCCCATGGATGAAAACCCTGCAGACCTAGCAAGTAGAGGTGGTCCAGTTCACTCAGTACTTTTCCAACAGGGACTGGCGTGGCTCCAGGACAAGTCCGAGTGGCCAATCAACCCAGTCACTCGATCGTCACCTGCATCAGAAGTTAAAGCCACAGTCATTAGGGAAGTGCTCAACCTAGCGCAAACCAAACCAGAACCAGACAAGTTCGAAGAACTCCTTTGTATGCACCAGCTTGCGCCGAACCTTAAGAGTCTGTGCATGGATCAAGAGATTCATTCATAACTGCAAAAATAAAGAGAAGAAACTTGGGCCCCTGCTTGCAGAAGAAATAGAGGACGTACGTGGTTGGTGGATTAAGCGAGTCCAACGGCAAGACAAAGAAACTACCAGCTACCCTCAAACTAGCGAACAACTCAACCTGAAACCCAATGCAGAGGGAGTGATGACTTGCCACGGCCGGATACATGGGCAAACTCCCACATACCTACCCACTGGTCCATCAAGTTCATTGCGAGATGCTGCATGGGGGAGTCGCTCTGAAAATGGCCTCAGTAAGAGAGAGATACTGGGTACCGAAACTTCGTAGCTTGGTCAAATCGGTCCGAAGCAAGTGCTATGGTTGCAAGAGACTCACAGCTCGAACCACAGTTGGCAGGGCATTTGAAGTCATCGGCTTAGATTTCGCTGGACCATTGAAGTACAAAGAGGGAAAGAAAAGTCAAGGAAACGCCTATCTGGCTATCTTCACTTGCAGTGTTTCAAGGGCTGTACATCAAGAGTTAATAGCCAGCCTGGAGACAGACAACTTTATCGTGTGTCTCAAGCGGTTCATCGCTCGTCGCGGACGACCGCGTGTCATCTACTCAGACAATGGCGGTACATTCATCAAAGCTGAGAAATGGCTACGGCAGTTACGAGACGATGAGCGTCTCCATGGTCTTCCAGAAGAACATGAGATCAAATGGAAATTTAACTTGAGCCGCACCCCTTGGTGAGGGGAAGGGGGGGGGGGGGTCAGTTTGAGAGACTAATTGGAGTCGTGAAAGTTTCCATGTACAAAGCAATTGGTTGTGCACTTTAACCTGGTATGAGCTCAGTGAGGTGCTACTCGACGTTGAAACCCAGGTTAATCGCCATTCATTGAGCTATGTACCTTGTACCTTCTTGTACCAGCAAACAAACCATTTGCCGGATAACAGATCGAGACATCCGGAGACGTGCTAAGTATCTGCGAACCTGTAAGGACTAAATGTGGAGTCGCTGGCAGAGGGAATATCTTAAAGCACTAAGAGAAAGACACAGCCTGACGCACAGAGTGACCAAGTTCCAATCTAAAAAGGGAGATGTCGTCACTGTGAAAACCGACAACAAAAACCGTGGAACAAGGCCTCTGGCCATAGTGAATGAAGTCTACCCGGGCAGCCACGGCGTCATACGCGTCCAACTCAGAACCGCAAAAGGCATCCTGGAGCGTCCAGTACAGCATTTGTACCCATTGGAACTCGAGTGTGACCTCAGCACTCCAGTGGCAGACCCACGCTTAAACCCACAGGCTCAGGATTTCCGCCCTAAAAGAGATGCAGCAGCAGCAAGGTTGCGAATGAAACAAGTTGTGGATGCTGAACAGCGTGAACTATGAACAGGAAATCATGCAAGTTGCGGGTTTTGAACAATGTGAAATTAGCACACTAAATCAGTTGGTGAAAACTGATCCATTAGCAGTAGAACATGTCATTATTTGTTTTCAGAGAATCAGTAGACAGCCTGAACTGCGAACTTTAATTTGAAATCGTTAATAGGAAGTACGGTGACGTTGATCAAGGACTGATTATCATTTTGTTACCGCTCATGTGATTCAAATAGCTCAAGATTCAAATCGTGTGATTGAAACATAAATTATTTATCACATATGCTTCGACAGCGAACCATATGAGGGAAGGCTGTGTCGGAAACGTGTTGTTATCATATTGTGTGACAAATAGGACGTGGCCATTTTGACATGAATGTAAGCTGAACCAATAGATAAAATCAACAATCACAGGAAATTCCTGTGTGGCCAAACTATGAGTGATAAAAGAATAGGATCGAGTAGATTTACGTGCAGTTTTTTGTGACAGTATGAGTGTTAGAGAGTTGTACCTGAGGTGATCGAATTGTGACTGTGACAAAAAAAACCTTAAAATCATACTGTGAATTTTGGAGAGCACTGAAGCAGAGCGGACATTCTCCAAATAATATCACGCGTGTTTTCAGAAGTTACTGAAATTGCCCAAGTCGCGCAGCGAGGACCCATTGCGATTACCTGTTAATAACATAGAGGGCAAAAATTTCTTAACATTGTTGATGTTGAAAAACGATCAGGCAAGCTGAGTAAAAACACTCGTTCACTCGTAAGCAAGGCAAACCAACAGACAGACAAGTCAACTACTTCTTTACGCCCAAAATGAGCACAGAGGATTGGCTTTTTCTTATCCACTTGAGAGAAATATTCGAGTTTCATTCCTGAACAAAAGCAACAACGATTTAACCAAATGTTAAGCTTTAATTTATTTAATTCACCTGTGCTTTTGGGGTCTCTACCACTCGAAAATAAGAATCCCCACATACGTAAAAAAGCAAACGGTTTGTTCACAGAAAGACCTTATTACACCAAGTTTGAGCCACTAGTTCCTCCCAAGCTCTCCCATAAATGGCAAAATGTTCTGTGGCCTTTTTTGTTGAACTGCCAGATGCCTAGGTAAAAACGTGAAAGCCCTTGACGCGTTGAATCATCATTGTTTTTCAACTTCACATTAAAATGCAAATGTTTGATCTCAGATGAAAAGCATGTTTCATCTCAGATGAAAACCTGGTGGTGTTTCATCTGGTGTTTCATTGGTTACCAAGATTCATCCACCTAACTCAAATGGAGGTCATTCATTGGCTTTTGACTGCATGAATAATTAATGAGTTTGAGAAGTGGACTTCACAGATATGTCCAGAATAAACGATATTAGATGCACGACGATTTCAATAAGCGTCACAAAGTGTCCCCTTACTCTTTCTCCTGCGGCAAAATCACACGGGGGGTGGGGGGGAAGACTCCCATATAAAAAGGGGAGGGATGCTCGTCGGAAATTTTAATTAAACCCCTAAAGGAGACCAATCTGGGTGTGGCCAAGGCTCTTTTTGACCCCTAAAAGAGACCATATTAAACACAAAGAAATAAAAATATATTGTGACTTTTAATGACAATGGTAACGTTAACGTTTCGTATGTCTCAAAACCTTAAGTCACTAAAAACTTATTTGAATTATGCACTTGTTTACCCTCAAGTTTGTCGCCGCAGTTTGCGTTCTGTTTCTAATCAAGCTTCGTTGGCAGAAGACGAAAGGTATTTACGATTAGGTAAGAAATGCTTAGACTCAAAGGTGATTTCCAGTCCGTACTGTGCACCATCAAGACATTGTTAATGTTTACCTCTTTTGTTTTGATTCATGTAAGACACTCATCGCCATCCCTGAAAATGACATTTGATATTTCGTAACAATTACACGACTCACTGAGCTTGGGGCGACTGTGGCTGAGACTGCACAGTAAGGACTGGATATCACCTTTAAAGGAGCAGTTGGTGTTGGATATCATCTAAATACTTGCATGCATTTCTCGACATAAGTGGACTCTTTTGGAACAAAAAGTAAGATTTTTAGAGTATAATAAAAATTTAATCTCAAAGTCTAAAAAAATTTCGAAATCGAAGCACTCAGCTCATCACCTAGTCTACATCTAACGGGCGTACCCCGGGGAGTTGTAGGGTGCCCGTGACCCCCCTTTGAAAACAAAACAAAAGAGTGACTCCCATACTGCGGGCTTTCAATGCCCATTTGTCCGCTGGGAAAAAAATTAGCCGTGGCTTGTTGGCGTGGACAACAAGAATTTAATTTGGCGTTCCTCGCGTACTGCAAGTCTCGCACAGTATTCTAGAGCCCACTTTTTCGGTGAACAGCAGTCGCAATATTTCGCAAAATGGAGGGAAGATTTTGAGGTCTGTACAGTGTCTCAGTCATCATGACCCAACAAACGAAGCTTGGTCTGTACTTTCAGCCCCAAAAGAGGTAAGAGAGAAATAGTGTTTGCTTACAAAATCGGAGTTTGTTTCATTATATCGACATCAACAAAATGGTAGAAACCTTTTTAATTATAATATTTTGCAATTTAGCAAGTCTTATTGCTGTTGGCTCGATGACCAGAAAATTGCTCTGATAGAAGCTGAACAGGTCCTTTTTATCTAGTAATTTTACAGCACTGAAGTCAGAAAGGAGAAACTATTTCCACGATATACTTTCCATATTTGCAGTATTTTCTGTAATTACTGCATTGCCATAGGCAATCCAGTTAGAAAATGCATTGAATTTGTTTGTTTTCTTTGTTTTCTTTTTGTCCGTGTCAAGAAAATGGCAAAGTTGCGCAATAGGTCTTTCCTGTCACTCCCCTGCTCAGTATTGTCTGTGTGCGTAGAGCCTTTTGCACGTATTTTTGGTAGGTTTCAGGTTGTAGCAGGAGTCCATCTGGAGCGTGCAACTTCCATACAGCTTCTGTGAAACGGTGTTTTCACAAGTAGGTTTATTTTTAGACTAGCCCTTCGCGCGAATTCAGTCAAAAAACAAACACAGTTCCGGTTCGGTGACCCTATGACGTCAGCTTAATTTCTTGTAATTGGTCATCGAGCTCCTGTGGGAGTCTTATTCACGGGAAAATCAATCTAGAAATAAATCGGTCCGTGAAAACGCCGTTACACGAACACAGTAGAGTTGTAGGCTCCGGGTCATGGGTTCCTGGTTGTACATGTAGTAGAAAAGCGTAGATTTTATCTGGTGGACACAGTAGAATATATGTAATTGTTAAATTCTCAAACTCGGATAATGCAATTCTCGTGCTCTGATTGGTTCACTCAATCTCGGTTATCAGCTCATACCTTAGTTTGACCTTATATGGTAAATGATTGCGCTTAGCGTTGCTAAACTAAAAACGTTTACGCCAGAAAGCGAAATTTCTTTCGGTATAAAGCAAAAGAAAAACGTTTTTGTGGAAAGTTTGGATCACTTTCGAAGCTTAGAGATACGCGAAAAGGTAAGAAATGTTTTTGTGATGAGCCTGCGTCTGTCTGACCACGAGGTATTACACAACATCGCATCTTCATCAACTTTTTTCGATTTCGCTAGGATTTTCTCTCTTTTTTGGCTCGTGTTTCGTACTTCCAAACTTTTTGAGTTTAAGGAATTTAATAAAACAATTATTCCATTCACGCTTGTTGGATACGAGAATGGTTATAGCCAACTCGGCGCTACGTGACTCGCTGGCTATTTACCATCTCATATCCAACGCGCGCTCATGGAATAATTGTTAATTAACCTACAATGGCGCCGAAGTCATTGTAACGTCAAGAATTGAACGTGAACGGGATAGACAAGACAGGCAGTGAAAAATAAATATCTGGAATCTTGAAAGCGGCGAGTAATGGACTTCGTCGAGTCGTATCAAAGTCAGCAAGCTGTATTTCCACTATTTTACTAATTCTGCCGTTATGTACAACAATGAAACCAAATGTAAAATTCTCTGGTAACTTTTCCTGGTTCGATATGGAGAGACAAGGAATCGAACACCTCCAGTGGATCTGTGATTTCTGTTGTCTGGCTATTTATATTTATTTGTTCTCAACTCTGCACAGTCTTCAAGTAAAAAGCAATTGGAAATTGACTAATTCTTGATAGTCAAGGATTATTTATGGCGTTGCCAAATATGTTGTTTGTTTCAATGAAATATTTTGGTGGAAAGGTTTTTGTGAGATTTCATTAGGCCTTTGAAGATTTATCGTGTTGTGTCATGATAATATTTGAGCTCAACTAATTTGCATAGGTGGGTTGAAATTTCACACGCGCCAAGTAGTTTTCATAAAGATGACTGGAAGTTTTGGTCGTGTTCTTAATAGCTAGCTATAGTTTTTAACGTCAGAAAAAGATCTATTTTGTCACTATGGTGTAAAATTAAGTATATTTGGGAAGGCAAAAATATTTCCTTAAGTTCCTAGCTGGTTAATCCAATTTATTCCCTACTGGTGCGAAGATTGTTTACATTACTCATTAACAACAATATTAACAACAATATTATTACATCGCTTTAATCTAACCCAAAAACATTCATATAGTGAAAAACCAGCATTGTGATTTGCGATAATTCAGGTCGACATGTTCGCAAGTATGTTTTTGCATCTCATAGATGCTTAAATTTTCAATTACAAACTCTGTTTTGATTAAGACGCCGGCGTCATTTCCTCCCATTGGCGGTACTCATTATGAAAGATGGATATTTCTGCCCCTGTAATACAAACATTGAAAAAGTTCTGTTTAAATTAAAGGAGTTTTTATGTATCTCACCCACTCTGCCCACTATGTCACAGTCTCGAAACTTGAAACGGATAATTATTCGGATAGTTACTAAAACGAGGAATGACCAAAGATGAGCTAAAATGACTTAGAATGAGCTAAAATGAGCTAAAACAGACAAAATGGTGGTAGATCAGAGTAGGTCGTTTCAGATAGAATTTAAGCACATTTAGGTCATTTTAGGTCATTTTTAGATACCGTTGTAGTTCATTTTAGATCATTTTAGGTCATTCCTTGTTTTAGTGACTACCAATAATTTGGAAGAAAACTATTTCCAGCATTTTCTTGTCGGCAAGATTTTCAATCGCATTTCTTTCCCCTGATTCACCGTGCTTATCATAAAACATGCAGTTTTCTCGAGCAAATAGCGGGTGTAAAGCTTTCAAGGATTTTGTATGTTTCTTTCTAACAATTCTTCTAAGCTTGAAAGGCCCGTCGCCAATTATTCATCAGTGAACACCTGCCTCATATTCAATTACTTTTGTAATCTTTATTAAGTTGATTGTAAACAGTCAACGCGATTGCAAAAGTTTCCGCTTCAGTCCTGACCTGCACACGTCAGGTCATCAGCGCTGTCTCGCTGTATGACTTCTCCATTTATCTCTCTGGACCACCAAAACGCCTTCACAAATTTACCGTTACCGCTTTACTTCTTTAACGCAAAAGAGCGATAATATCCGCTAAAGAAATTCTCAGCTAGTGGTTTCTTGTAAAAGTGGCGGAATCATCGTGAACCTTTGGATGAGAATGACTCTGACAACATTCGACGCTAGCGTATTCTGCTTGGCAGAATTAACCAGAGGCTTACATAAGCAACTGATATGTTTTTCAGTCGTTAATATTGTTGTTGCGTTTACTACAATTACAGCAAACACTCTTATCCTACTCGCGCTTCCCAAGGTAACCTCGATTCATCCACCTTCCAAAATCTTGCTTCGAAATTTGGTGGTAAGCGATCTCTGTGTTGGCATCGTAGAAATCACTATCGTTATTTACTGGATCTCTATGGTGCAAGAATGGTGGCAGATTTGTCACGATTTCTATTTTGTGCATCTGATAGGAGGCAATATTGTGTTTCCAGTTTCATTGTGTACAATGACTGCCATAAGCGTGGACAGACTTCTGGCGTTGTTATTAGGACTTAGATACAGACAAGTTGTGACCGTAAGACTAGTGTATGTGTTTCTTATCGCCTCCTGGGTCTCTTTTGGAATCGGAACTGTCGCACTTGGATTTTACAGCCACATTGCATGGGAAATTTTCATTGCTACGAGTTCACTGCTTTGTTTGATAATATCCATCTACTGTTATAGCAGGATTTTTCTCAGGCTTCGTCATCATCAAACTCAAATACAAGAACAAACTCAGGAGCAAGCAACTGAAAGAGTTCCATGGAATATTACACGATACAAAAAGACAGTGTCCACTACAATGTGGTTGCAATTGGCATTAGTAATTTGTTTTTTGCCGTATGCGGTTGTCTCACCGTTTGCGTTTCGAGAAATTCAAACAATACAGTCGTCAGGTATTTTTCTAGCAATGTAGGTCGCTGTAACGATAATGTTTTTCAACTCAACTTTAAATCCAATTTTGTACTGTTGGAAGATGAACGACGTGAGACAATCAGTGAAAGACACATTGAGACAACTATGTCGTTGTTCTGCAAACCAATAGACACGAAAAGGAAATTAATATTGTTTTACTTTCGACTTCGCGGTTATTTTGTTTTGGCGTTCTCACTCGTTGGCGCACTTAATTTCGGTTATTAACTCATAGACCACATGAATGAATACTCTTAGTTTTACCAAGCTGAGGAAGTTTGGAGCGGAAGACGAAATTGCCAAGGACCCAAACGTTCACAATGTACTACGTTTTCGTCAAAAATTAAAGATATATGACCGGATTCGTCATAGCCCGCGGCCGACTCATATCGAACTCTCTATTGTATAGTAATTTTCAAATATTGCAGTAAGCTTCAGCGTATAGAAAGTATGGTGAACGCGCGTGCAAATGCGCCGTGTCAGTAGATACAAGGTATTATTAAAGAGATCTGAAGAAAGACTGGAATTATTTCTGGAAGTCTCAATACGGAGGGTTTGCAATATATAACAATAACATAAATTCCCGCAGGAAAATACAAAGTTTGAGGCCATAAAAATAAGGGAAAATTCCATTCAAAGAATTTTGCTTTTGGCATGGTTGGAAAGTTATAATTCCATTAAGCCTCAATGGGCTATTTAAACAATAGAGTGTTTCTGTCGAGGAACTATCGGCTGATAATTGCCCCGCGGAAATTTGATGTTCTTAAAACAAATACAAAACCCACTTAATGCAGATCAATCAAATATTTATTCATGCGTACAGGCTGTCACAAATGTCAATAATTCGCAGCGTACATTGGCTAAAAAATAGCGTACAACTGTCAACTGTTCTTTCAGCGGACGACTACTACCCATCCGGGTATAATCCTCGGACGGGCACTATGGGCTGATAGTGTCTCTCCGCGGGCGAACACTATCGCGTCACGTGATGAATTTAAACCAATAAGAATCGGAGAAAATTTAGTGGTGAACTATAACGCTTCATGTGTGACTGTATGGAGCTTAGGAATCTTTCTTTATGTCGTAATAGTGTGTATTTTGAAAAGGGATTGTCCTTAACATTACAAGGAAAGTTGCCGGATATGAGGCAGGTGTTCATGAAAACTGGATAATACTAACACTACTACTACTACTACTAATACTACTACTACTACTACTACTAATAATAATAATAATAATAATAATAATAATAATAATAATAATAATAATAATTATTAATAATAATAATAATAATAATAATAATAATAATAATAATAACAATGATAACGTAGAAAACCTTTTCAACGCTCAGGCCGCTTTACATTGAAATGAAAAAAAAAAGGTTCATTAACAATAAGCTAAGGCAAAAAGATGTGTTTTTGCCTTGATTCTAATTACATAAAAAGTCACTGGATTAAATTGCGTTCGACGAAGGAGAAGGCTTCCTAATTTTGTGGGTCTCCTGTGAACGCTAGCGAAAGCTCTGAGGGCTTTTTGGGCATTCTATCGGGTGGGCAGTTATGAGGTCACATCGATTTGTTACTATTTTTACCTTGTATTTGGCATTTCCATCTTTTGTATGAATAGGTTCAAATTCTAGCTTTGTACTGGTGCAAGGTTGAAATGAAAAATGAAACCTACACCTGAGATCTGATTCATTCTGTTTTTTTCTAAGACAACAATTACTACTGCTACCATTGTGCCCTTATACCATAATAAATAAATCCACATAATTATCATCAAATTGACGCATATTTACAATATCTTTTTGCTACCTCTGGCTCGGATGAATGGTTTCTGTTTAAATTCGTCTTTTCCCAATTAATGTCTCAACTAATTTCCTCCTATGTTTTTTGTATGATTTTAGCTAAATTCATTGAACTTCGAACGCACTTATTAATCTTTGATTACTCCTAGTATAATAAAATAACAATAGCTCTAATTAGCATGAGACAAGCGAAACCTGCAGGATTCTGGTACTTGTAGTCAAATGACGTCATCATGCAAATGTCCCATTGGCTGATACATCGTATGATCGCTCCAAGTGTAGGTTGCCAAGCCGAAAAAAATGTTTTGACGAGGAGCGAACCTTCCAATTATCTAAACGTTCAAAATATATCAACATTTTGTTTGAAAATATTCCATTTGCGCTTGTTCGATATTAGATTGGTTATAGCATACTGAGCCATCGTGCACTCATTGGAAATTTTTAAATATTGCAGTAAGCTTTGGCATGTATGAAATACGCTAAACGCGCTTACAAATATTGTGCAGCACGCCACAATGGATACCGATTGTTATTTTGGGATTAACAGATTATGTTTTGTAATATTTCAAGCTTCACTTGCTTTACATAAGGGTCAATGCACGCTGTTGATACATTGACTGACGAAATTAAAGTCTGGAAATGCCATGACAAGATAGCAAACAACTGATAAAAGCAACATGAATCATTCAGGACCCCCCAATTAAAAATCCTGCCAACGTTCCTGCGTGAGCAAAATGAGCTCTTTGTTGTCACCTGACTTCTTATATATTCTGTCACTTGTCAACAACTGGTCTAAAATGGTGGGTGATCTCTATGGAGCGTTTTCACTCACGTGACCAGCCATATTGGATTACTGAAGCAAAAGAAAGTATTTGCATGAAAATAGAGTTCAATTCTCAGAGGATTAGTTTGGTACACCATCATGGCCGCCATCCCTTTGTTTTGGAACGCCAACATGGCTGTCGCGACGTCATTTGAAAATGAACAAGAATGAACAGTCATGGGCTTAATTTTCTTCAGTTTTCACTTTAGAGATTAACATTGTGGCAGTATTCATTTTAGCTACATACTTAGCAACGCTTTGAAGAGAAGGGTGTCTGAGTAATGAGGAAATTTCTCATCAAAAGAGAAATACCATTTTTTACAAAAATGAGAGAAAACCGTGACGTGTGCATATGGTAGCCATAATTCTCAAGTATAAAATACGTGAAAAAGTGGCCTTGACGGACAAAAGTTCTTAAGCTTGGCTTCTGATGGGGCTTCTGTTATGGTTGGCAAGAATCGCAGCATGTCTGCGTTGTTCAGAAGGGAAAATCCACGGCTTGTCAACGTCCACTGCACCTGCCACCGACTTGCCTTAGCCTGCGGCAACTCCAACAACGAAATCGACTACGTGCTGGCAATTAAGCGCCTCCTGGTTCAACTGTACAAGTGGCTGGAAAATTCTTGTGTCAAGACAGCGGCCTACATGAAAATGAAGTTACGTCTCCAAAACATGCAGCTGCCTACTGAAGAGTGAAAACGGCATAGAATTGGCCACAAACTCCAATGCGCTTGCAGAACATGAAGGCTCTCTACAGACAAAGCTGTACAAGGGGTTTGGCAAGACTACGTGGCAATTCTTCAGACTCTCAGTGCCGAGGAGTTCAAGGATGATATGACAGCAATTGGTTGACTCTCACAACTTAAACGGTAAAATTTATAAGTAAGAACACTGTTTTATCGTTATCTTATTTTACTTTGTCTTAGTTCAGAGTGATTAATGATGTCTACACTTGTTTATTACCAAGTAGCAAAAAAAGTAAGAAAATCCGAGCGAAATCGAAATGAAGATGCGATGTTGTGTAACACCTGGTGGTCAGACACACGCAAGCTCATCACAAAAACATTTCTTACCTTTTCGGGTGCTACTAAACGTCGGAATTGATCCAAACTTTCCACAAAAACGTGTTTTTTTTTTTTGGCTTTACTCAGAGAGAAATTTCGCTTTCCGGCGAAAGTAGTTTTTAACTTAGCAACGCTTAGCGCAATCATCTGCCATATAAGGTCAAACTAAGGAAAATAAGCTGATAACCGAGATTGAGTAAACCAATCAGAGCACGAGAAATGCATTAACCGAGGTTGAGAATTTAATAAAAATCCTTAACTGCATTGACAACGGCGACGGCAATGAGAACGTTACAAATTTGCATATTTAATGAACAAAAGTAACAGCTTTGCATGCTCTGCACGTGCATTTTTTCATTTTTGTCTATTTCTTTGCCCTCATCGGCAAAACAATAACGTAAAATGACCAAATTTGAGGTTTTAGGGAGAAAGTCAGCTCTTGAGGATGAATTTTCATTTTCTCCCCTTTATTGAGCGTCGTTCATAGTTTCGTTCTTGAGGGTTTTTCACACCTTTGTCACGTTAAAGTGCTTGGAATGGTCGCGAAGCAATTACAATATTTAACGACTACGTTCTCGTTGCTGTTGCCGTCGTCGTTGCTAAATCTCCGTGATGCGTCTCCAACATAAAAACGGCCAACACTAGCAACCTTTAATTTCTAAACTTGTCAGGCGAGTGAGCACATCCATTTACTCAACTTCTCAGTGTATGAACAGCTGCTACATATTAAACTAATTTCCTCAAAAGATTGGATGTAAACAGGCAATCTCCTGACCACAACCTCAGTTCATGTCATCTGCCTGCATAAGTTCTGTATTTATCTCTCTTACCCGAGTTGTTCAAAGGGTGGATAGCGCTATCCACTGGACTCGACAAAGTGGGGGTTTGCTAGCGTAATCCACATTTTGAACAACCGAGGCCAGGAGGATAACACGGCCAAAAAAGTTACTCTTAGAACTTGTGATTTACCCAAAACGGAGATAATACACTTAACAAATTGCCTGCCTGTAGTATTTTAAAGCTCCCTTAAGACGCCGACGTCATTTATCCTCCCATCGGATGTACTCATTTTGAAAGATGGATATTTCTGCCCCTGTTATACAAACATTGAAAACGTTCTGTTTAAAGGAGTTTGTATGTATCTTACCCACTCTGTCACAGTCTCGAAACTTGAAACGAATAATTATTCGTAGTTACTAAAACAAGGAAGGACCTAAGATGATCTAAAATGACCTTGAATGACCTAAAATGATCTAAAACAGACAAAATGGTGGTAGCTCATTTTAGGTCATCTCAGATACCATTGAAGCACATTTAGGTCATTTTAGGTCATTTTATATACCGTTGTAGTTCATTTTAGATTATTTAAGGTCATTCCTTGTTTTAGTGACTGCCAATAATTAGGAAGGAAACTATTTCCAGCATTTTCTCGTCGGCAAAATTTTCAATCTCATTTCTTTACCCTGATTCACCGTGCTTATCATAAAACATGCAGTTTTCTCCAGCAAATAGCGGGTGTACAGCTTTCAAGGTCATTTTAGATCATTTTAGATCATTTTAGGTCATTTTAGATACCGTTGTGGTTCATTTTAGGTCATTTTAGGTCATTTTAGATCATTTTATATCATTTTAGGTCATTCCTTGTTTTAGTGACTACCAATAATTATTCCAAGGTTATTCCGTTTCTGTCAACAGCTGTATTAAACTAAATTTACATGAAAGAGTGACCTGAAGGAAACTATTTCCAGCATTTTCTCGTCAGCAAAATTTTCCATATCATTTCTTTCCTGATTCACCGTGCTTATCATAAAACACGCAGTTTTCTCGAGCAAATAGTGTGGTGTTAGGCTCTCAAGGAATTTCTACGTTTCTTGCTGACGATTGTTCTTAACTTGACAGGCTCGTAACCAATTATCCAGTTCAGTTTAATTGGTGACATGACACCTGCCTCAAATTCCTCCTACTTTCCAGTTGATTGTAAACAGGCAATGCGATTGCAAAAGTTTCCGCTTCAGTTCTGACCATGCACACGTCAGTTCATGTTGTCTCGCTGTATGAGTTCTCCATTTTTCTCTCTGGATCACCAAAACACTTTCACAAAGTTACTGTTACCGCTTTATTCACGCAAAAGAGCGATAATACCCGCTAAAGAAATTCTCAGCTAGAGATTTCTTGTAAAAGTGGCGGAATCATCGTGAACTTTTGGATGAGAATGACTCTGACAACATTCGACGCTAGCGTATTCTGCTTGGAAGAATTAACCAGAGGCTTACATAAGCAACTGATATGTTTTTCAGTCGTTAACATTGTTGTTGCGTTGACTACAATTACAGCAAACACTCTTATCCTACTAGCGCTTCCCAAGGTAACCTCGATTCATCCACCTTCCAAAGTCTTGCTTCGAAATTTGGTGGTAAGCGATCTCTGTGTCGGCATCGTAGAAATAACTATCGTTATTTACTGGATCTCTATGGTGCAAGAATGGTGGCAGATTTGTCACGATTTCTATTTTGCGCATCTGATAGGAGGCACTATTTTGTTTCCAGTTTCACTGTGGACAATAACTGCCATAAGCGGGGACAGACTTCTGGCGTTGTTATTAGGACTTAGGTACAGACAAGTTGTGACCGTAAGACGAGTGTATGTGTTTCTACTCTCCTTCTGGGTCTGTTTTGGTATCGGAATTGTCGCACTTGGATTTTACAGCCACATAGCATGGGAGATTTTCATTGCTGCGAGTACACTGCTTTGTCTGATAATATCCATCTACTGTTATAGCAGGATTTTTCTCAGGCTTCGTCATCATCAAACTCAAGTACAAGAACAAACTCAGGAGCAAGCAACTGAAAGAGTTCCACTGAATATTACACGATACAAAAAGACAGTGTCGACTACAATGTGGCTGCAATTGGCATTAGTAATTTGTTTTTTGCCGTATGCGGTTGTCTCACCGTTTGCGTTTCGAGAAATTCAAAGAACACAGTCGTCATTTTTTTTTCATGCGTTGTATCTCACAATAACTTTAATGCTTTTCAACTCAACTTTAAATCCAATTTTGTACTGTTGGAAGATGAACGACGTGAGACTATCAGTGAAAGACACATTGAGACAACTATGTCGTTGTTCTGCAAACCAATAGACACGAAAAGGAAATTAATATTGTTTTTCGGTTATTTCGTTTTGGCGTTGTTACTCTTTGGCGCGTTTAGGGTGCGTTTGATTGACCGTATTCCGGAATAGGAATACATGAAATATAAGTTAGAAAGTCTTCGCTTTTACGGAGGTTCACATTAAATTTGTCAAACATCTGCTAAAATGCTATAAATATAAACATATTTTTATTATCCTTGCTGCTTTGAAACGCGCCAAATATACCGTTTTAATCATCACTCCACGTATTCTTATTTCGGAATAGGGGCAATCAAACGCGCCCTTAATTTAGAGTAATTTTCAAATATTGCAGTAAGCTTCCGCGTATAGAAAGTATGGTGAACGCGCTAGCAAATGCGGCGTGTCAGTAGATACAAGGTATTATTGAAGAGATCTGAAGAAAGACCGGTGAATTAAAGTTGGAAGTGTCAATACGGACGGTAGCAAAATACAACAATGACATTAAAGTCTTCCCGTAATGAAATACAAAGTTTGAGGCCAAAAAGGGAGTGTAAGCCTTTCCTTAATCCTGACATAAAGTAAGTTTTAAAATCTCGTGGGATTTTTTTGTGCTCTGAAGGACGAGCTAGAGTATAAGTGAAATTAGCATCCTGGCTTGATTTTTTTTTTTACTTATATTTTGAGAGGTCATTTTTTAGGTGTCATATTTCCTGACATTTAATTAGTAAGGTTGTGTTCGTAAGCTTAATTTTTTTTTTTTTTGGGAAGATTCCATTCAAAGAATGTTGCTTTTGTTACGGTTGGAAAGTTATTGTATTTAGCCTTAATGGGCTATCGCCTCAAATGTGACTGTATGCAGGTTAGGAATATTTCTATGTCGTAATGGTGTTTATTTTGAAAAGGGATTGTCATCAACATTACGAGGAAAGTTGTTGAAAATGAGGCAGGTGTTCATGAAAACTGGATAATTAATAATAATACTAATAATAATAATAATAATAATATTGATGATGATGATGTGGAACGGCTTTTCAACGCTGAAGCCGCTTTACAAAGTAAAAATTGTCCATTGAAATGAAAGCAAATGTTTATTAACAATAAGCTAAGGCAAAAAGATGTGTTAGCTTTGACTTTAAAGTAAATAAAAAGTCACTGGATTCAATTTAAAAAGTGAGAAGTGAGAGACAAGGGGTAAAAGGCACATTGAGAAAATTAGTTTGTTCTCCAAACCAGTAGATTCGAAGATGTATTTACTGGTGTCAAATTATTTACCTTTTGATACTGTGTTCCTGACGTTCTAGGAGGAAATTTAAACGATGGCGTCATTTGACTACAACTACCAGAATTCAGTTTGTTTTTCTCTCTTTTTTTTTAATTTTGTATTCCTGGTGGGGTAAAAATAACAATAGCTCTAATTAGCATGAGACAAGCGAAACCTGAAGGATTCTGGTACTTATAGTCAAATGGCGTCACCATGCAAATTTCCCATTGGCTCATACACCGTATGATCGTGCCAAGTGTAGGTTGTCAAGCTGAAAAA
>NC_090889.1:19234514-19244514 GCF_036669925.1 Montipora capricornis
CATCTACTGTTATGGCAGGATTTTTCTCAGGCTTCGTCATCACCAAACTCAAGTACAAAAACAAACTCAGGAGAAAGCAACTGAAAGAGTTCCATTGAATATTACACGATACAAAAAGACAGTGTCGACTACAATGTGGTTGCAATTGGCATTAGTAATTTGTTTTTTGCCGTATGCGGTTGTCTCACCGTTTGCGTTTCGAGAAATTCAAAGAACACAGTCGTCATTTTTTTTTCATGCGTTGTATCTCACAATAACTTTAATGTTTTTCAACTGAACTTTAAATCCAATTTTGTACTGTTGGAAGATGAACGACGTGAGACTATCAGTGAAAGACACATTGAGACAACTATGTCGTTGTTCTGCAAACCAATAGACACGAAAAGGAAATGAATATTGTTGTTCGGTTATTTCGTTTTGGCGTTGTCACTCTTTGGCGCGTTTAGGGTGCGTTTGATTGACCGTATTCCGGAATAGGAATACATGAAATATAAGTTAGAAATTCTTCGCCTTTACGGAGGTTCACATTAAAATTGTCAAACATCTGCTAAAATGCTATAAATATAAACATATTTTTATTATCGTTGCTGCTTTGAAACGCGCCAAATATACCGTTTTAATCATCACTCCACGTATTCTTATTCCGGAATAGGGGCAATCGAACGCGCCCTTAATTTAGAGTAATTTTCAAATATTGCAGTAAGCTTCAGCGTATAGAAAGTATGGTGAACGCGCTAGCAAATGCGGCGTGTCAGTAGATACAAGGTATTATTGAAGAGATCTGAAGAAAGACCGGTGAATTAAAGTTGGAAGTGTCAATACGGACGGTAGCAAAATACAACAATGACATTAAAGTCTTCCCGTAATGAAATACAAAGTTTGAGGCCAAAAAGGGAGTCTAAGCCTTTCCTTAATCCTGACGTAAAGTAAGTTTTAAAATCTCGTGGGATTTTTTTGTCCTCTGAAGGACGAGCTAGAGTATAAGTGAAATTAGCATCCTGGCTTGATTTTTTTTTACTTATATTTTGAGAAGTCATTTTTTAGGTGTCATATTTCCTGACATTTAATTAGTAAGGTTGTGTTCGTAAGCTCAACTTTTTTTTTTGGGAAGATTCCATTCAAAGAATGTTGCTTTTGTTAAGGTTGGAAAGTTATTGTATTTAGCCTTAATGGGCTATCGCCTCAAATGTGACTGTATGCAGGTTAGGAATATTTCTATGTCGTAAACAGAGGATATTACACGGTGGCGAGAAGATATGAATTTTATGTTCGAGTGGCAAGAACAATATCTCACGAGTGAGCGAAGCGAACGAGTGAGATATTGTTCTTGCCACGAGAACATAAAATTCATATCTTCGAGCCAACGTGTAATGTTCTTTTTTTTATATGGAGACTAAGTATTGAATATTTTCGATTTTATTGTGTTTCAAAGTAGTCAAGTTTTACAAATACGGCTGGGCTTTATAAAAAAAGGCAGGAAAAAAAGGGCAGGAATCGTGACGTCATTGAACGATACGACACTCACAAAGGTGACATACGGAAAATACGCCACTCGGGTCCCGGATGAAGTGGCGTATGGAATCTACGAGTGGTTTAGTTCCCAGTAAAACACTCACCTCCATATAATAATGGTGTTTATTTTGAAAAGGGATTGTCATCAACATTACGAGGAAAGTTGTTGAAAATGAGGCAGGTGTTCATGAAAACTGGATAATTAATAATAATAATAATAATAATAATAATAATAATAATAATAATAATAATGATGATGATGATGATGATGATGTGGAACGGCTTTTCAACGCTGAAGCCGCTTTACAAAGTAAAAATTGTCCATTGAAATGAAAGCAAATGTTTATTAACAATAAGCTAAGGCAAAAAGATGTGTTAGCTTTGACTTTAAAGTAAATAAAAAGTCACTGGATTCAATATGAAAAGTGAGAAGTGAGACAAGGGGTAAAAGGCACATTGAGGAAATTAGTTTGTTCTCCAAACCAGTAGATTCGAAGATGTATTTACTGGTGTCAAATTATTTACCTTTTGATACTGTGTTCCTGACGTTCTAAGAGGAAATTTAAACGATGGCGTCATTTGACTACAACTACCAGAATTCAGTTTGTTTTTGTCTTCTTTTTTTGAATTTTGTATTCCTTGTGGGGTAAAAATAACAATAGCTCTAATTAGCATGAGACAAGCGAAACCTGAAGGATTCTGGTACTTGTAGTCAAATGGCGTCACCATGCAAATTTCTCATTGGCTCATACACCGTATGATCGTGCCAAGTGTAGGTTGCCAAGCTGAAAAAATGTTTTGACGAGGAGCGAACTTTCCAATTATCTAAACGTTCAAAACTGATTTCAACATTTTCTTTGAAAATATTCCATTTGCGCTTGCTTGATATTAGATTGGTTATAGCATACTGAGCCATCGTGCACTCATTGGAAATTTCTAAATATTGCGGTAAGCTTTGGCATGTATGAAATAAGCTAAACGGGCCTACAAATATTGTGCAGCACGCCACAATAGATACCAATTGTTATTTTGGGATTAACAGATTATCTTTTGTAATATTTCAAGCTTCACTTGCTTTACATAAGGGTCAATGCACGCTGTTGATACATTGACTAACGAATTTAAAGTATGGAAATGCCATGACAAGACAGCAAACAACTGATAAAAGCCAGATGAAGCGAACTCGTTTGTGTCAATGCGGATTTATGGATTTAAATACGTGTTGCAGGGGTTTCTAAAGATACATCAACCCTCCTCTGTGCGGAACATGGTTTACAATGCATGATCCGTTCTCGGTATTTGACGCTGCCTCATTTTTTCTGGCGAAATACGATAATATAGTATTGCAGTAAAAAAAGAAAAGTTTACAATGATTGATTTGGAATTTTTAGCAGGCATGGAAAATCCCCCCTTTAAAATTATTTTGACAAGGTAATGATTTCTGCTACAAAGTAGACGGACTTCACCTCAAATAATTACAAGTTATTAAGAAACACCTAGCATCCAAATGAATAACACGGAACACAACTGATTCATCATTTATAAAGGTTAAAATAGTAGTTGTGTAGATTTGTATACCACTAATAATATACAAGAAAACATTTTAGGTCATTGATTGGCTGAGAGCACGTCAATTAATCCCAAACAGCGTGCAGAAAGATGAAATAGCGCAATGACGGTGAAATTGTTGCATTAATAGCCAATCAAATGCAAGCCCTGGTTGGCTCAATCCAAGGTCCAATTTTTCCGTGATTGCGATGCTTCCGCTTAATCATCTCAATTTTTGTCGTGTCAATTATTATTAAGTAACCACATTATTTTTCTCGTGCAATTTCTAATAAATAAGCACTTGTTAATTACATGCTTATGCAATGGGCCATTTCCGAGCTCATGTCTGCCTCCTTTTCAAAGCGAGTCTAAGTGAGATTTTTTTTTTATGATACTTAGTTTTTGTTTATATGTTAAGTAGAACTAATCACCATCACAGAAACTTTGCACTTAGACTCGCTTTGAAGAGGAGGCAAACATGAACTCGGACTTGGCCTATTTTGTCCTTATTCCAAATTGCGCGCGAAATCATGCGATTATATCACTTACAGTCCCATGGCGGATTACAATTTATTCTCTGGAGTGAGATCGCGGACGTCAGCCTGTAGAAAAGGTACCCCTGGCAGCCGCTATCAGTCCATATCTGATCTCACCCAACCAGGCATGAACGTAAAATGAGGACAGCAAATGCTGAATATTCTCTTCAACTGCAAGACAGTCTGGGAAACATTCATGTTCTTTGACACTGAACAAAAAAAATCTCTACATCTCGTGAGAAATAGTTTACAACGATAACTTTTATTCTTGCATGTGTTCGAAGGTGTCCACGCCAACTCTATCCCATGGTCTTCGGAAATTTTAGTTTCTTTCATCGGTTCAATGCGTTCCTTGCGATACTCTAGGCCTAGACACAAAAAGCCGGACTTTGTGGATTTTTAAAAATAAATGGGATTTGCTGTGGATTTTCAAACGATTTTGAAGAAAAATTGATTTATTTTCTTCGCCGTTTTGTTTAATCTTCCTATGAAACGATAGTTTTGTCCCATTGTACACTAATTGGTGACTGCTTGGCTGCAATCCAGTTGTGCAGTGGTGTCTCCTACTTCAAATGCATCCCATCATTCCTATTTATTGTGTCATTTTTAATTTATCGTATTATAGGGGTTAGGTCTCATTGAGATGAAAGTTCTGTTCCTCTCTTCTGCCACCCCACTTCATTTTTTCTTTTCTCGTAAATGCTAATGTAGATTAGTTGTTTGTATTTGTTGAACTGTGGCGAATAAATTTAATTTAATTAATTAAATTGACATGGCGGAGGAGCCAAGTGAAGCTTCAGTGAGTTCAATTTCTATTGAATTCGAAGATGACGTAGAGCCCAGAGTAGCTCGAGAAAAACAGATAGTCTTGAAAAAATTATCGTGAGATAAATAGAGATTTTCAGAAAATTTTGGGATATTTAGGGATTTTTGGTGGGATTTTTAGGGAAAAAGACTGGGAATTTAGATCCTTTTTTGGGATATTTTTGTTAAGGTCTTACAACTCTAAGTCTTCTTGCGAAGGTGTTTACCTTCGATTAATTCACTCAAGGTCGGACGGCAAATTGTTTAACCTTTAGGGACTCAAGGCAAAAAGCAAAGTACGCTGCCTACTTATCCATGAGCTCAGTTACTAACAGTCAGGCAGAACTCCAACGTCTAAAGCGGGCAGTGCTTTTGATCTCTGCATCAACCTAAAAAGCATACACCCTGGGCCAAAATACCATCCATAGAATCAATATACTAGACAATTTTACCTATCTTGGTGCAACTGTGACAGGCAACTTTCCTTTTGCTGAGGAGATCAACAAAGGATTGGAAAAGGCCTCAACAGCTATGTCAAAACTTAGCAATAAAGTAGGGAACAAGTCTGCACTCTACTTTTTCCAATATATCTGTCTTTTGAGGCTTGCGTACTATCAACACTGTTGTATGTTCCGAGACTGAGCTGGTCAACATATTTGTCAGATGCATACTCTATATTCTTATTCTTCTTCTTCAAGGGACAACCAACACACATTTACAAATGGTCGCTCTACTGTGTCTGCACTTATTACATTTTTTTAAGATTGGTTTGACGCCACATACAACCAAAAAATCCGGCAGGAAAGGTGTCCACGCCTTATTTATCGACTTCAGGAAAGCGTTTGACTTAGTGAACCACAAGATTCTCTTGGAGAAGCTTGCATTAAGGAACATCAACAAATATATTTGGTTATGGTTATAGAGCTTCCAAGAAGGCAGAACTCAGCAAGTTAGACTCGGAGAAGAGGGCTCGTTTGATGCTCTTTGTCCGACCGGTGTCCCTCAGGGGTCTGTCATCTCACCATCCTTTTTAACATCTACATGGACAATCTTGAAAACAACATTGAAGCCAGTAATACGCCGACGATAGCACCATCTACTCGTGCGTACAACCTGATGACATCAGCGATATCAGGAGCCCATGAGTAGGAGCTTGCCTCTCTCATACACGCCCTTGCGAGTCAACCTTTGCCCGTATCTTTCTATTTTTAGAACGCCACGAGTTTCTCGGCTCTGCACGCACTGTTTTAAAAGGCCAGTCAGAGTAGAGTCATTGTCTAACGAACACAAATAAAGCAGTAAAACTGTATTTAAATCGTGCAAATTGATGTAAATTTATGTAAATGAGAGTCTCCTGCTCAAGGGTTCGTTCTAAAAATAGAAAGATATGGGCAAAGGTTGACTCAAAGATCTACTGCATATGGAGGCTCCTACTAATGGGCTCCCGGCGATATGAAAAGTGTACTGGACCCTGTGCGTGCATGGGTGGACGATAAAAAGATGGCAATAAAATTAAAGAAGACTAAAGACATGTGGATCAACTTTCGTCAAACTTCAGAACCCTCACTGCTCCAAATCGAATCAACTGCCATCGAGAGAATTAATCATTTCAAGCTGTTAGGAGTTTGGTTCCAAAATGACCTTAAATGAAAAGCAAACATTACCAAAAATTTAAATCTTCGAAGCGGATATTGTACCTACGAGAGTGCAGAGGTTGGCCTCAGCATCTATACCACCCTTGGTGCTCCCTTGTGGAGAGGAATTCCTTAATACCTAAAAGACGGGGTGGAGCGTACCTCAGAAAAGATGTTTAAGACTTAGTGGTCTCCCACCAGACAGTTCAAGGTCCCTCAAGTCGAGAAGAAACGAAGCTACTACTGAAGAACTGAATAAGATAACAGCCACCCCCGTCCATTTCTTTTAAAATAGTTAAATAAAGATTATTATTATTATTGTTATTATTATTATTATTATTATTCCATTCTCTCCAGTTGTCGGGTTTTCTACTAGGTAATGTTTATTGTGTCTCAGCAAGTCCCCGTAGCTTAGAGAGACAACACTTTCCACAACAGGTGAGCAGTTCCAAGGATGGCCGATAAATGTACACATCTAGCTTGCCAAACAAGGTCTCTGCACCTTTTGATATGCTTCCACGAGCACCAATCACGATAGAAAGTTGTTTGGAAAAAAAAAACCAATATTTGGAATTCCTCGCCAAGCACTTAAAAACCTAATCTCTGAATTGTTACTCTATTCATGTTCTCTTCAAAATGACGGTAGCCATGGATGCCTAAAATGGGTAATTTATCTTCTTACTTTTTGTCTTTAGAGGTCTCGATGAACAGCAGTTTCTTGCAAAAAGCATCCCCGTTCTAAAAAATATTAGCATTAGATAGTCCTTCCCTACTGCTCAATAAAATCTGCTTAGTAAGAAAATGAAGAACAAAGTTAATTGGAACGTGAAGTGAATTAAGGAAATATTTTTTTGTAAAAGGTTCATGAATCAGCACTGCATGAGCTCATTAGAATTACAAAAGAATTACAACAGAGAAAAAATTGAAAACGATAAAAAATGAAAGTAGATCTAACTAATATCTTAACGTACAACAAAAAGATGAAAACCTAAAAATAAAATAGCCAATAAATAGTTCAAGATTCACAACGAGTATAATTTGAAATTCAACAAAATATTACTGAAAGAGATCCATTCTCTTTTTTGACAAAATCTCAAATAATCAAATCAATTTTTAAAGAATCAATAGAGAAATACGTTTTTTTACGAAATCGTTTCTGATTGACTGTGCCCATTAAAAAAGCGACGTTATTTGGTTTAAAGGAGTAAGTGTCTCTAATAGTAACAACCTTTCTAAACATGGCAAGCGCGTGAGCAATTAATTATTCTATCTTCTTGTATAAACAGCTGATTCATTCACATTCAACTAATTTCCTCGAAAGATTAAGTGTTATCAGTCAATTCGACAATTTCTTCTTCCTGGCCACACCTCAGGTCATAACACGGCCAAAAATTTTTTTTTTTTTCGCGTTATTTACCCAAAAGGGAGAAAAATACGCAGCTTAACAAATTCCCTGCCTGAGGTATCTAAAAAATTCCTCCAAACGCCGGCGTCTTATATATACATATATATTTATCTGTTTTTTTTTTTTTGTTGTTTTTTGTATTTTGTGTTTTGTCACTTATCCTCCCATTGGCTGTATATTGCTCTCATTATAAAAGATGGATATTTCTGCTCATGTTATACCAAGTTGACAAAGTTATTTTCAAAGGAGTTTGTTTGTATAGTCTCTAACTCAACAAACGAATGATAACTTATTTCATTTCTTTCAACAGCTGCCTTCAACTAATTTTACCTCAAGGAGAAACGGTTTCCAGAATTTTCTTGTTGGGAAAATTTTCCATCTCACTTTTTTCATGACTCACCGTGCGCATCATAATCATCATCCCTTTTCTCGAGGGAACAGTGACCGCGTAGTTAACTTTAAAGGAGTTTGTATGTTTCTAACTATCGCTTAACATTCATTCTAAATTTGACAGGCCAGTGACTACTTATTATCCCGGCCAGTTTTCATGAACAACTGCTTCATATTCAACCACTTTTCTTGTAATTTTGATTGATAATAAGTAAAGGAGTTTTTGTGTTTCTTCCTAACAATCCTTCTAAACATGACAGGCCAGTGCATACATATATACATCCACTTTATTTCAGCACGATGGTAATTAAGCTAGTGCTTATCATGTAATTAGTGACTAATCATTATTCAATTTTCAAGAACATCTGCCTCGTCTTAGAGCACTTTCCTCGTAATTTCGATTCCTGAGTAATTCAATGCTATCACGACAGTTTCTAAGTCCTGACCACACGCCCGTTTTTAATTGTCTGACTGCATAAGTTCCCTTTTTTTACCTCGGGACCACCAAAATCCGTCCGCAAAATTTACGTTTGTAGCTTTTTCTACCCAAAAGAGAGATAATACGCTAAAAAAATTTTCAGCTTGAAGTTTCTTGTAAAGGCGGCGTATTCGTCAGTGGTTGGATGAGAATGACTCTGACAGCATTCAACGCTAGCGTATTCTGCTTGGAAGAATTCACCAGAGGCTTACATAAGCAACTGATATGTTTGTCAGGCGTCAACATTATTATTGCGTTTACTACAATTGCGGCAAACACTCTTATCCTAATCGCGCTTCCCAAGGTAACCTCGATTCATCCACCTTCCAAAGTCTTGCTTCGAAATTTGGTGGTAAGCGATCTCTGTGTTGGCATCGTAGAAATAACTGACGTTATTTACTGGATTTCCATGGTGCAAGAATCGTGGCAGGTTTGCCACTATTTCTATTTTGTTCATATGATAGGGAGCACTATTCTGCTTCCAGTAGCAATGTGGACAATAACTGCCATAAGCGTGGACAGACTTTTGGCGTTGTTATTAGGACTTAGGTACAGACATGTTGTGACCTCAAGGAGAGTGTACGTGTTTCTTATTCTCTCTTGGGTCTGTTTTAGTATCGGAATTGTCGCACTTGGGTTTTGCAGCCACATCGCATGGGAAACTTTCATTGCTGCGGGTACACTACTTTGTTTGATGATATCCATCTACTGTTACAGCAGGATTTTCCTTAGGCTTCGTCATCATCAAACTCAAGCACAAGAACAAGCTCAGGAACAAGCGAAAAAAAGAATTCCATTGAATATGACACGATACAAAAAGACATTGTCGACTACAATGTGGTTTCAATTGGCATTAGTAATTTGTTTTTCCCCGTATGCGGTTGTATCGTCATTTGCATATCGAGAAATTCAAACAAAACAGTCGTCCGGCTTTTTTCTTGCATTGTATATCACGACATTTTTAATGTTTTTCAACTCAACTCTAAATCCAATTTTGTATTTTTGGAAGATGAAAGAAGTGAGACAAGCAGCGAAAGACACATTGAGACAACTATTTTGTTATCTAAACCTATGGACACGAAGAGGCAATTAATATTGTTAAATTTTCGAATTCGGACAATATTTTAGTCATTTGTGGCACTCTCGTTGGCTCACTTAATTTTGGTTGTCAAATCAAGTACAGAACGAATGCACTAACTTTTCCCAACCTAAAGAAATTCAAGTTATACCGGGAGGCCTACCCGCAATTTCCATAAACCCAGCCGTTTCGTTTTCGTCAAAAAACAATTTCCAATGGCACTTGTTAAGTATGAACAGATTGGTCATAGCCGACTCATATCCAACTCGCATTCACTGAGTAAATTTACTTAGGGTGCGTTCGATTGACCCTATTGCGAAATAAGAATACGTAGAGAGATGATTTAAAACGGTATGTTTGGCGTTTTGAAGCAACAAGAATAATAAAGATACCTTTAAAATAGCATTTTAGCGGAAGTTTGATAATTTTAATGTGAATCTACGTAAGAACGAAGGATTTCTAACTTCAATTCCATGTACTCTATTCCTATTCCGGAATACGGTCAATCGAACGCACCCTTAGCGCAGTAAGCTTCGGCATATGCAAAGTATGCCGTTCAAGCGCGTGCACATGTTGTGCGGCACATCAGAAGATACTAATTATTATTGAAGAGAT
>NC_090889.1:19249514-19269514 GCF_036669925.1 Montipora capricornis
TGCGGGCTTTCAAGGCCCATTTGTCCCCTGAGAAAAAAATTAACCGTGGCTTGTTGGCGTGGACAACAAGAATTTAATATGGCGTTCCTCGCGTACTGCAAATTTCGCACAGTATTCTAGAGCCCACATTTTCGGTGAACAGCAGTCGCAATATTTCGCAAAATGGAGGGAAGATTTTGAGGTCTGTACAGTGTCTCAGTCATCATGACCCAACAAACGAAGCTTGGTCTGTAATTTCAGCCCCAAAAGAGGTAAGAGTGAAATAGTGTATGCTTACAAAATCGATGTTGTTTCATTATATCGACATCAACAAGATGGTAGAAACCTTTTTAATTATAATATTTTGCAATTTAGCAAGTCTTATTGCTGTTGGCTCGATGACCAGAAAATTGCTCTGATAGAAGCTGAACAGGTCCTTTTTATCTAGTAATTTTACAGCACTGAAGTCAGAAAGGAGAAACTATTTCCACGATATACTTTCCATATTTGCAGTATTTTCTGTAATTACTGCATTGCCATAGGCAATCCAGGTAGAAAATGCGTTGAATTTGTTTGTTTTCTTTGTTTTCGTTTTGTCCGTGTCAAGAAAATGGCAAAGTTGCGCAATGGGTCTTCCCTGTCACTCCCCTGCTCAGTATTGTCTGTGTGCGTAGAGCCTTTTGCGCGTATTTTTGGTAGGTTTCAGGTTGTAGCAGGAGCCCATCTGGAGCGTGCAACTTCCATACAGCGTCTGTGAAACGGCGTTTTCACAAGTAGGTTTATTTTTAGACTAGCCCTTCCCGCGAATTCGGTCAAAAAACAAAGACAGTTCCGGATTGGTGACCCTATGACGTCAGCTTAATTTCTTGTAATTGGTCATCGGGCTCCTGTGGGAGTCCCATTCGCGGAAAATTCAATCTAAAAATAAATCGGTCAGTGAAAACGCCGTTACACGAACACAGTAGAGTTGTAGGCTCCGGGTCATGGGTTCCTGGTTGTAGTAGAAAAGCGTAGATTTTATCTGGTGGACACAGTAGAAAAAATTTAATTAACCTACAATGGCGCCGAAGTCATTGTAACGTCAAGAATGGAACGTCAATGGGATAGACAAGACAGACAGTGAAAAATAAATATCTGGAATCTTGAAAGCGACGAGTAATGGACTTCGTCGAGCCGTATCAAAGTCAGCAAGCTGTATTTCCAATATTTTACTAATTCTGCAGTTATGTACAACAATAAAACCAAATGGAAAATTCTCTGGTAACTTTTCCTGGTTGGATATGGAGAGACAAGGAATCGAACACCTCCAGTGGATCTGTGATTTCTGTTGTCTGGCTATTTATATTTATTTGTTCTCAACTCTGCACAGTCTTCAGGTAAAAAGCAATTGGAAATTGACTAATTCTTGATAGTCAAGAATTATTTATGGCGTTGCCAAATATGTTGTTTGTTTCAATAAAATATTTCGGTGGAAAGGTTTCTGTGAGATTTCATTAGGCCTTTGTGGATTTATCGTGTTGTGTCATGATAATATTTGCGCTCAACTAATTTTCATAGGTGGGTTGAAATTTGACACGCGCCGAGTAGTTTTCATAAAGATGACTGGAAGTTTTGGTCGTGTTCTTAATAGGTAGCTATAGTTTTTAACGTCAGAAAAAGATCTATTTTGTCACTATGGTGTAAAATTAAGTATATTTGGGAAGGCAAAAATATTTCCTTAAGTTCCTAGCTGGTTAATCCAATTTATTCCCTACTGGTGCGAAGATTGTTTACATTACTCATTAACACGAAAAATTTTCAACAATATTATTACATCGCTTTAATCTAACCCAAAAAAATTAATATAGTGAAAAACCAGCATTGTGATTTGCGATAATTCAGGTTGACATGTTCGCAAGTATGTTTTTGCATCTCATAGATGTCTAGATTTTCAATTACAAACTCTGTTTTGATTAAGACGCTGACGTCATTTCCTCCCATTGGCGTTACTCATTATGAAAGATAGATATTTCTTCCCCTGTAATACAAACATTGAAAACGTTCTGTGTTGGCATCGTAGAAATCACTATCGCTATTTACTGGATCTCTATGGTGCAAGAATGGTGGCAGGTTTGTCACGATTTCTATTTTGTGCATCTGATAGGAGGCAATATTGTGTTTCCAGTTTCATTGTGTACAATAACTGCCATAAGCGTGGACAGACTTCTGGCGTTGTTATTAGGACTTAGATACAGAGAAGTTGTGACCGTAAGACGAGTGTATGTGTTTCTTATAGCCTCCTGGGTCTCTTTTGGTATCGGAATTGTCGCACTTGGATTTTACAGCCACATTGCATGGGAAATTCTCATTGCTACGAGTTCACTGCTTTGTCTGATAATATCCAGCTACTGTTATAGCACGATTTTTCTCAGGCTTCGTCATCATCAAACTCAAATACAAGAGCAAGCTCAGGAGCAAGCAACTGAAAGAGTTCCATTGAATATTACACGATACAAGAAGACAGTGTCGACTACAATGTGGTTGCAATTGGCATTAGTAATTTGTTTTTTGCCGTATGCGGTTGTCTTTCTCTTTCGAGAAATTCAAACAAGACAGTCGTCAGGTATTTTTCTTGCATTGTTGGTCGCTGTAACTTTAATGTTTTCCAACTCAACTTTAAATCCAATTTTGTACTGTTGGAAGATGAACGACGTGAGACAATCAGTGAGACACATTGAGACAACTATGTCGTTGTTCTGCAAACCAATAGACACGAAAAGGAAATTAATATTGTTTTACTTTCGACTTCGCGGTTATTTTGTTTTGGCGTTCTTACTCGTTGGCGCACTTAATTTCGGTTATCAACTCATAGACCACCTGAATGAATACTCTTAGTTTTACCAAGCTGAGGAAGTTTGGAGCGGAAGGCGAAATTGCCAAGGACCCAAACGTTCACAACGTACTACGTTTTCGTCAAAAATTAAAGATATATGACCGGATTCGTCATAGCCCGCGGCCGGCTCATATCGAACTCAGTCTATTGTATAGCAATTTTCAAATATTGCAATAAGCTTCAGCGTATAGAAGTATGGTGAACGCGCGTGCAAATGCAGCGTGTCAGTAGATACAAGGTATTATTAAAGAGATCTGAAGAAAGACTGGAATTATTTCTGGAAGTCTCAATACGGGGGGTAGCAATATATAACAATAACATAAATTCCCGTAGGAAAATACAAAGTTTGAGGCCATAAAAATAAGAGAAAATTCCATTCAAAGAATGTTGCTTTTGGCATGGTTGGAAAGTTATAATTGCATTAAGCCTTAATGGGCTATCGCTTCATATGTGACTGTATGGAGCTTAGGAATAATTCTATATGTCGTAATAGTATGTATTTTGAAAAGGGATTGTCCTTAACATTACAAGGAAAGTTGTCGGATATGAGGCAGGTGTTCATGAAAACTGGATAATACTAACACTACTACTACCACTACTACTACTACTACTACTACTACTACTACTACTACTAATAATAATAATAATAATAATAATAATAATAATAATAATAATAATAATAATAATAATAACCGTTCAGCAAGGCTAGGACATTGCTCTATAGTCAAGGAGGCTTTGAAGTATGGGCAAGAGCTTGGAATAAAGCTAAATTTGGTGCACCCTAACCCTACATGCTGTACTGAGGATGGAGATGAGATCCCAGGTACAAAGATCAAACAGCAGTTGAAGCGAGCTCAGCAGGAAAAGCTGAAGAAGGACGTGCGAAGTCAGAGTTGGCAAGGGAAGCTGATCGCATCGAGATGGAGTGACTCCGAGCTGAGTAACGGGTGTTTTGACTGGCTTAAGTGGAAATCCTGTCCATCATACGTGATTGCTGGTATCTATGAGCTGTACGAGCAGATGCTCAATACACGAATCTGCCAGAGTAAAAAGACAAGAACTGCTAGGGAACTTGACGTGCAATGCAGACTCTGCGGTAAAGCTCAAGAGTCGGTAGCACATATTCTGGCTGGATGTTCGGCGCTTGCGCAGAGAAAATACCTTCACAGGCATAATTGCGCGTTGAAGATTCTGTTTTTTGAGATGCTCCATAATCTAGAACTCGTAGACACTGTACCACCTTGGTACTCCCCGATCGAGCCAAAACCTGTCTACGAAAGCGCAGATGCACAAGCCTTTTGGGATGTCCCGCTGTACGCAGACCACGTGGTAGTGAGAGCCAACCGGATAGATGCTAGAGTTGTGGACCACAAGCGGAAGAATGTTACCATCTTAGAGATGAGTTGTCCATGGGTGGACAACAGAGCTGCAAAAGACCAGGATAAGACAGAGAAGTATGCCCCCTTGCGGCTGGAACTAAAACAACAATTCAAAGGATACAGCATAGACCAGCACAACATCATTCTAGATGTACTGGGAGGATACTCCAAAGGACTTGAGAGAACTGTTAGGGTTTTAGTGGGAAGGAAGAGTAAAGAAGTCTTGATAAAGATGCAGAAGTCCGTGTTAACTTCAAGTTTACACATTGCCCGCCACTTCAAGATAATGACATAAGATAAGACACTAGTAAAGCATTTTTTAAGTATTTTAATGTGATATCTCAGAGAAGGAGATTTGAATTTTTTTTTTCCTTCAAGGTCTACTTAGAAGACATTTTAATGTATTAGTTTTTCTTTTAATTTTCTTATTTCTCGTTGGCCTTTAGGTTACGCAACAGCGCCCTACTGTGCTTTAGCTATCGTTTAGCATACATACGTTTGCACTGCTATAATAATAATAATAACAATGATAATGTGGAAGGCCTTTTCAACGCTCAGGCCGCTTTACATTGAAATGAAAAAAAAATGTTCATTAATAAAAAGCTAAGGCAAAAAGATGTGTTTTTTGCCTTGATTCTAATTAAATAAAAAGTTACTGGATTTAATATAATAAAACAACAATAGCTTTAAACCTGAAGGATTCTGGTACTTGTAGTCAAATGGCGTCATCATGCAAATGTTCCATTGGCTCATACACCGTATGATCGCTCCAAGTGTAGGTTGCCAAGCTGAAAAAAATGCTTTGACGAGGAGCGAACTTTCCAATTATCTAGACGTTCAAAATATATCAACATTTTCTTTGAAAATATTCCATTTGCGCTTGTTCGATATTAGATTGGTTATTATAGCATACTGAGCCATCGTGCACCCATTGGAAATTTCTAAATATTACAGTAAGCTTTGGCATTTATGAAATAAGCTAAACGCGCTTACAAATATTGTGCAGCACGCCACAATGGATACCAAGTGTTATTTTGGGATTAACAGATTATGTTTTGTAATATTTCAAGCTTCACTTGCTTTACATAAGGGTCAATGCACGCTGTTGATACATTGACTGACGAAATTAAAGTCTGGAAATGCCATGACAAGATAGCAAACAACTGATAAAAGCAACATGAATCATTCAGAACCCCCCAATTAAAAATCCTGCCTACGCCCCTGCATGAGCAAAATGAGCTCTTTGTTGTCACCTGACTTCTTATATATTCTGTCACTTGTCAACAACTGGTCTAAAATGGTGGGTGATCTCTATGGAGCGTTTTCACCCACGTGACCAGCAGCCATATTAGATTACTGAAGCAAAAGAAGGTATTTTTATGAAAATAGAGTTCAATTTCCGAAGGATTACTTTGGTACACCATCATGGCCGCCTTTTCTTTGTTTTGGAACTTCAACATGGCCGTCGTGACGTCATTTGAGAATGAACAAAAATGAACAGTCATGCGCTTAATTTCTTCAGTCTTCACTTTATAGAATAACACTGTGGCAGTATTCCTTTTAGCTTGATACTTGGCAACGCTTTAAAGAGGAGGGTATCTGAGTAATGAGGAAATTTCTCATCAAAAGAGAAATACACGGTGACGTGTGGTAGCCATAATTCTCAAGTATAAAATACGTGAAAAAGTGGCCTTGACTGACAAAAGTTCTTAAGCTTGGCTTCTGATGGAGCTTCTGTATGGTTGGCAAGAATCGCTGCATGGCTGCGTTGTTCGGAAGGGAAAATCCGCGGCTTGTCAACGTCCACTGCATCTGCCACCGAATTGCCTTAGCCTGCGGCGACTCCAACAACGAAATCGACTACGTGCTGGCAATTAAGCGCCTCCTGGTTCAACTGTACAAGTGGCTGGAAAATTCTTGTGTCAAGACAGCGGCATACATGAAAATGAAGTTACGTCTCCAAAACATGCAGCTGCCTACTGAAGAGTCAAAACGGCATAGAATTGGCCACAAACTCCAATGCGCTTGCAGAACATGAAGGCTCTCTACAGACAAAGCTGTACAAGGGGTTTGGCAAGAGTACGTGGCAATTCTTCAGACGCTCAGTGCCGAGGAGTTCAAGGATGATATGACAGCAATTGGTCTACTCTCACAACTTAAAACGGTAAAATCTATAAGCAAGAACACTGTTTTATCGTTATCTTATTTTACTCTGTCTTAGTTCAGAGTGATTATGATGTCTACACTTGTTTATTACCAAGTAGCAAAAAAAGTGAGAAAATCCGAGCGAAATCGAAATGAAGATGCGATGTTGTGTAACACCTGGTGGCCAGACAGACGCAAGCTCATCCTCACAAAAACATTTCTTACCTTTTCGGGTGCTACTAAACGTCGGAATTGATCCAAACTTTCCACAAAAACGTGGTTTTTTTTGGTTTTACTCCGAGAGAAATTTCGCTTTCCGGCGAAAGTAGTTTTTAACTTAGCAACGCTTAGCGCAATCATCTGCCATATAAGGTCAAACTAAGGAAAATAAGCTGATAACCGAGATTGAGTAAACCAATCAGAGCACGAGAAATGCATTAAGCGAGGTTGAGAATTTAATAAAAATCCTTAACTGAAGTCGTTCCAGATGGATAAAAGTGAGCTTTAGCAACGACAACGGCGACGGCAATGAGAACGTCACAAATTTGCATATTTAATGAACAAAAGTAACAGCTTTGCATGCTCTGCACCTGCATTTTTTCATTTTTGTCTATTTCGTTGCCCTCGTCAGCAAAACAACAACGTAAAACGACCAAATTTGAGGTTTTAGGGAGAAAGTCAGCTCTTGAGGATAAATTTTCATTTTCTCCCCTTTATTGAGCGCCGTTCATAGTTTCGTTCTTGAGGGTTTTTCACACCTTTGTCACGTTAAAGTGCTTGGAATGGTCGCGAAGCAATTACAATATTTAACGACGACGTTCTCGTTTGCCGTTGTCGTCCTTGTTGCAATAAAAGGGAGCTCAAAATAGAATTATGCTCTAGTAAAAGTCTTCCGCGATTATTCCATCTTGTTCACGTCGTACAATGTAGGCGAAGTATCCTAAAAATAAATTGGTACGAGCGGTTTCAGACTAGAAATAGAGAATGAAAGATTCTCTGTTGCATGCTAACGTTGTCGTCAAAACCTAAAATGTAGGGACCTTAAGATCTACGACGACGACGTCAACGAAAACGTCACCTCAAAATAAAACTTTGCTTTATTATAAGTCTTTCGCGATTATTCCATCTCGTTCACGTCCTACAATGTGGGCGAAGTATGCTAAAAATAAATTGATACGAGCGATTTCAGAGTGAAAATAGAGAATGAAAGAATCTCTGTGGCATGCTCACGTTGTCGTCAAAACCTAAAATTTGGTGATTTCAGGTCGTCGTCACGCAGAGAACCGCAAAAATATGAGCAATAATCCGTGCCGCACGTGCAGCACGATTATTTATGCTCTTTTAACCAATGATATCATTGTTTTCTGGCATTTTCGTTGACGTCGTCGTCGTCGTAGATCTTAATCTCCCTTTTAAAAACGGCCAATACTAACAACCTTTAATTTCTAAACTTGACAGGCGAGTGATTACATCCATTTACTCAACTTCTTGTATGAACAGGTGCCTCATATTCAACTAATTTCCTCAAAAGATTGGGTGTAAACAGGCATCTCCTGACCACAACCTCAGTTCATGTCATCTGCCTGCATAAGTTCTGTGTTTATCTCTCTTACCCGAATTGTTCGAAGGGTTGATAACGCTATCCACTGGATAACAAAGTGGGGGTTTGCTAGTGTTTGTCCGGTGGATAGCGTAATCCACATTTTGAACAACCGAGGCCAGGAGGATAACACGGCCAAAAAAGTTACTCTTATAACTTGATTTACCCAAAACGGAGATAATACACTTAACAAATTGCCTGCCTGTAGTATTTTAAAGCTCCCTTAAGACGCCGACGTCATTTTATCCTCCCATCGGATGTACTCATTATGAAAGATGGAAATTTCTGCCCCTGTTATACAAACATTGAAAAAGTTCTGTTTAAAGGAGTTTGTATGTATCTTGCCCACTATGTCACAGTCTCGAAACTTGAAACGAATAGTTACTACAACAAGGAATGACCTAAGATGATCTAAAATGACCTTGAATGACCTAAAATGATCTAAAACAGACAAAATGGTGGTAGCTCATTTTAGGTCATTTCAGATACCATTGTAGCTCATTTAGGTCATTTTAGGTCATTTTAGGTCATTTTAGGTCATTTTAGATACCGTTGTAGTTCATTTTAGGTCATTTTAGATCATTTTAGGTCATTTTAGGTCATTCCTTGTTTTCGTGACTACCAATAATTATTCCAAAGTTATTCCGTTTCTGTCAACAGCTGCCTTCAACTAAATTTACATGAAAGAGTGACCTGAAGGAAACTATTTCAGCATTTTCTCGTCGGCAAAATTTTCCATATCATTTCTTTCCCGATTCACCGTGCTTATCACAAAACATGCAGTTTTCTCGAGCAAATAGTGTGGTGTAAAGCTTTCAAGGAGTTTTTATGTTTCTTGCTGACAATTGTTCTTAACTTGACAGGCTCGTAACCAATTATCCAGTTTTCATTAGTGAACACCTGCCTCATATTCCAACTACTTTCCCCGTAATCTCTATTAAGTTGATTGTAAACAGTCCAACCGATTGCGAAAGTTTCCGCCTCAGTTCTGACCTGCACACGTCAGTTCATGTTGTCTCGCTTTCTGAGTTCTCCATTTATCTCTCTGGATCACCAAAACGCCTTCACAAATTTACTGTTACCGCTTTATTCACACAAAAGAGCGATCATACCCGCTAAAGAAATTTTCAGCTAGTGGTTTCTTGTAAAAATGGCGGAATCATCGTGAACCTTTGGATGAGAATGACTCTGACAACATTCGACGCTAGCGTATTCTGCTTGGAACAATTAACCAGAGGCTTACATAAGCAACTGATATGTTTTTCAGTCGTTAACATTGTTATTGCGTTTACTACAATTACAGCAAACACTCTTATCCTACTCGCGCTTCCCAAGGTAACCTCGATTCATCCACCTTCCAAAGTCTTGCTTCGAAATCTGGTGGCAAGCGATCTCTGTGTTGGCATCATAGAAATAACTATCGTTATTTACTGGATCTCCATGGTGCAAGGATGGTGGCAGGTTTGTCACGATTTCTATTTTGCGCATCTGATAGGAGGCACTATTTTATTTCCAGTTTCACTGTGGACAATAACTGCCATAAGCGTGGACAGACTTCTGGCGTTGTTATTAGGACTTAGGTACAGACAAGTTGTGACCGTAAGGCGAGTGTATGTGTTTCTAATCTCCTCCTGGGTCTGTTTTGGTATCGGAACTGTCGCACTTGGATTTTACAGCCACATAGCATGGGAGATTTTCATTGCTACGAGTACACTGCTGTGTCTAATAATATCCATCTACTGTTATAGCAGGATTTTTCTCAGGCTTCGTCATCATCAAACTCAAGTACAAGAACAAACTCAGGAGCAAGCAACTGAAAGAGTTCCATTGAATATTACACGATACAAAAAGACAGTGTCGACTACAATGTGGTTGCAATTGGCATTAGTAATTTGTTTTTTGCCGTATGCGGTTGTCTCACCGTTCGCGTTTCGAGAAATTCAAAGAACACAGTCGTCATTTTTTTTTCATGCGTTGTATCTCACAATAACTTTAATGTTTTTCAACTCCACTTTAAATCCAATTTTGTACTGTTGGAAGATGAACGACGTGAGACTATCAGTGAAAGACACATTGAGACAACTATGTCGTTGTTCTGCAAACCAATAGACACGAAAAGGGAATTAATATTGTTTTGGCTTTTTTACTAGTTAATGCACATAATTTCAATTATCAACTCATAGGCCACACGAATAAATGCTCTTTAATAGTTTTACCAAACTGAGGAAATTTGGAGCGGATCATGGCCCGCGGCCGACTCACTCGAACTCTCTATCGTAGAGTAATTTTCAAATATTGCAGTAAGCCTCAGCGTATAGAAAGTATGGTGAACGCGCGAGCACTGATGCGGCGCGTCAGTAGATACAAGGTATTATTGAAGAGATCTGAGGAAAGACCGGTGAATTAAAGTTGGAAGTGTCAATACGGACGGTAGCAAAATACAACAATGACATTAAAGTCTTCCCGTTATGAAATACAACGTTTGAGGCCAAAAAGGGAGTGTAAGCCTTTCCTTAATCCTGACATAAAGTAAGTTTTCAAATCTCGTGGGATTTTTTTGTGCTCTGAAGGACGAGCTAGAGTATAAGTGAAATTAGCATCCTGACTTGATTTCTGTTTTTTTACTTATATTTTAAGAAGTCATTTTTGAGGTGTCATATTTCCTGACATTTAATTAGTAAGGTTGTGTTCGTAAGCTCAATTTTTTTTTTGGGAAGATTCCCTGCAAAGAATGTTGCTTTTGTCACGGTTGGAAAGTTATTGTATTTACCCTTAATGGGCTATCGCTTCAAATGTGACTGTATGCAGGTTAGGAATATTTCTATGTCGTAATGGTGTTTATTTTGAAAAGGGATTGTCATCAACATTACGAGGAAAGTTGTTGAAAATGAGGCAGGTGTTCATGAAAACTGGATAATCAAATCAAATTATCAAATTATTTACCTTTTGATACTGTGTTCCTGACGTTCTAAGAGGAAATTTAAACGATGGCGTCATTTGACTACAACTACCAGAATTCAGTTTGTTTTTCTCTTCATTTTTGAATTTTGTATTCTTGGTGTGGTAAAAATAACAATAGCTCTAATTAGCATGAGACAAGCGAAACCTGAAGGATTCTGGTACTTGTAGTCAGATGGCGTCACCACGCAAATTTCCCATCAACCTCGTTCCCAGGGTCTCTCGAGCGAGCCCCAGGCGTTAAGATGAGAGACCCTGGGAACGAGGTTGATTTCCCATTGGCTCATACACCTTATGATCGTGCCAAGTGTAGGTTGCCAAGCTGAAAAAATGTTTTGACGAGGAGCGAACTTTCCAATTATCTAAACGTTCAGAATATATCAACATTTTCTTTGAAAATATTCCATTTGCGCTTGTTTGATATTAGATTGGTTATAGCATACTGAGCCATCGTGCACTCATTGGAAATTTTTTACTATTGCAGTAAGCTTTGGCATATATGAAATAACCTAAAGGGGCTTACAAATATGGTGCAGCACGTCACAATAGATACGAATTGTTATTTCGTGATTGACAGATTATCTTTAATTTGTAATATTTCAAGCTTCACTTGCTTTACATAAGGGTCAATGCACGTTGTTGATACATTGACTAACGAATTTAAAGTATGGAAATGCCATGACAACTGAGACAGCAAACAACTGATAAAAGCCAGATGAATCGAACTCGTTTGTGTCAATGCGGGTTTATGGACTTAAATACGTGCTGCAGGGGTTTCTAAAGATACATCAACCGCCTGTCATGTTTAGAAGGATTGTTAGGAAGAAACACAAAAACTCCTTTACTTCTTATCAATCAAAATTACGAGAAAAGTGGTTGAATATGAAGCAGTTGTTTATGAAAACTGGCCAGGATAATAAGTAGTCACTGGCCTGTCAAATTTAGAATGAATGTTAAGCGATAGTTAGAAACATACAAACGCCCTTAAAGTTAACTACGCGGTCACTGTTCCCTCGAGAAAACTGTTACCTTTTATGATGCGCACGGTGAATCAAGAAAACAATGAGATGGAAAATTTTCCTAAGAAGAAAATCCTGGAAACCGTCTCTCCTTGAGGTAAAATTAGTTGAAGGCAGCTGTTGAAAGAAATGAAATAAGTTATTATTCGTTTGTTGAGTTAGAGACTATACAAACAAACTCCTTTGAAAATAACTTTGTCAACTTGGTATAACATGAGCAGAAATATCCATCTTTAATAATGAGAGCAATATACAGCCAATGGGAGGATAAGTGACAAAACACAAAATACAAAAAACAAAAAAAAAACAGATAAATATATATGTATATATAAGACGCCGGCGTTTGGAGGAATTTTTTAGGTACCTCAGGCAGGCAATTTGTTTAAGCTGCGTATTTTTCTCCCTTTTGGGTAAATAACGCGAAAAAAAATAAATTTTTGGCCGTGTTATGAACTGAGGTGTGGCCAGGAAGAAGAAATTGTCGAATTGACTGATAGCTCTTAATCTTTCGAGGAAATTAGTTGAATGTGAATGAATCAGCTGTTCATACAAGAAGATAGAATAATTAATTGATCACGCGCTTGCCATGTTTAGAAAGGTTGTTACTATTAGAGACACTTACTCCTTTAAACCAAATAACGTCGCCTTTATAATGGGCACAGTCAATCAGAAACGATTTCGTAAAAAAGTCGTATTTCTCTATTGATTCTTCAAAAATTGATTTGATTTTTTGAGATTTTGTCAAAAAAGAAAATGGATCTCTTTCAGTAATATTTTGTTGAATTTCAAATTATACTTGTTTGTGATTCTTGAACTATTTCTTGGCTATTTAATTTTTAGTTTTTCACCTTTTTGTTGTACGTTAAGATATTAAATAGATCTACTTTTATTTTTTATCGTTTTCAATTTTTTCTCTGTTGTAATTCTTTTGTAATTCTAATGAGCTCATGCAGTGCTGATTCATGAACCTTTTACAAAAAATATTTCATTTTCATTTTCTTACTAAGCAGATTTTATTGAGCAGTAGGGAAAGTTTATCTAATGCTAATATTTTTTAGGACGGAAATGCTTTTTGCGAGAAACTGCTGTTCATCGAGACCTCTAAAGACAAAAAGTAAGAAGGCATCCGTCATTTTGAAGAGAACATGAATAGAGTAACAATTCAGAGATTAGGTTTTTAGGTGCTTGGCGAGGAATTCCAAATATTGCTTTTTTTTTCCAAACAACTTTCTGGTAGCTGATGAAGTGTATTTTCACCCGGTACAGTCTACTGGGATGTTAATACGTTAGCTCGGTGCTTTCTTCAGCACTGCTTTTATGACTGTAGGTATTTTTAAAAATTCTCATGCTTCAAATCTCATATCCTCTTATCCTTTAACTCCAGTTGTAATCTAATATTTCCATTTAGTCCTGTCTTCTGCTCTTTCCTCCCAGGACTGAGTATCAATGCAGCTAGATGTTGGCTGACGGATTTGAATTCATATATCTTTTGAATATATCTTTGCTCTTTATTGTAGTCGAGTATCCATTTCAAGTTGATTGATTGAAAATATTCTTTGGAATGCATCCATCAGTTAATATCTCAAGATGGCCGAGACAATACAACCTCCTTTCGAGAGGAGGAAGAGGAACAGCAGCAGCATTAGAAGAAGACGAAGACGAAGACGAAGACGAAGACGAAAAAAAAGACGACGACGGGGACGGGGCAAGGATGACAACAAGGACGAAGAAGAAAAAGAGGACGACAACGAAGATAACGACGAGGACGACGACGAAGAAGAAGACGACGACAACAACAACGACGAGGACGAAGAAGAAGAAGGAGAAGAAGAAAAAGAAGAAAAAGAAGACGAAGACGAAGAAGACGAGGGCGAAGAAGAAGAAGGAGCTCGAGAAGACGAACAATAATAATAATAATAATAATAATAAATAATAATAATAATAATTATTATTATTATATTAATAATTATAATTTTTATTTAACTAGACGTTGGAGTTCTGCCTGACTGTTAGTAACTGAGTTCATGGATAAGTAGACAGTGTACCTTGCTTTTTGCCTTGAGTCCCTAAAGGTTAAACAATTTGCCGTCCGACCTTCAGTAAATCAATCGAAGGTAAACACCTTCGCAAGAAGACTTACAGTTGTAAGACCTTAACAAAAATATCCCAAAAAATGATCTAAATTCCCAGTCTTTTTCCCTAAAAATCCCACCAAAAATCTCTAAATATCCCAAAATGTTTCTAAAGATCCCCCTAAATAAACCAAAACTTTATGAAAATCTCTATTTATCTCACGATTTTTTTTCAAGACTATCTGTTTTTCTCGAGCGACTCTGGGCTCTACGTCATCTTCGAATTCAATAGAAATTGAACTCACTGAAGCTTCAATTGGCTCCTCCGCCATGTTAATTATATTAATTAAATTAAATTTATTCGCCACAGTTCAACAAATACAAACAACTAATCTACATTAGCAGTTACGAGAAAAGAAAAAATGAGGTGGGGTGGCAGGAGAGAGGAACAGAACTTTCATCTCAATTGAGACCTAACCCCTATAATACGATAAATTAAAAATGACACACAATAAATAGGAATGATGGGATGCATTAGAAATAGGAGACACCACTGCACAATTGGATTGCAGCCTAGCAGTCACCAATTAGTATACAATGGGACAAAACTATCGTTTCATAGGAAGATTAAAGAAAACGGAGAAGAAAATAAATCATTTTTTCTTCAAAATCGTTTGAAAATCCACAACAAGTCCCATTTATTTCTAAAAATCCACAAAGTCCGGCTTTCTGTGTCTAGGCCTAAAGTATCGCAAGGAACGCATTCAACCGATGAAAGAAACTAAAATTTCCGAAGACCATAGGATAGAGTTGGCGTGGACGCCTTCGAACACATGCAAGAATAAAAGTTGTAAACTATTTCTCACGAGATGTAGAGATTTTTTGGTTCAGTGTCAAGGAACATAAATGTTTCTCAGACTGTCTTACAGTTGAAGAGAATATTCAGCATTCGCTGTCCTCATTTTACGTTCATGCGTGGTTGGGTGAGATCAGATATGGACTGATAGCGGCTGCCAGGGGTACTTTTTCTACAGGCTGACGTCCGCGATCTCACTCCAGAGAAGAAATTGTAGTCCGCCATGGGACTGTAAGTGATATAATCGCATAATTTCGCGCGCAATTTGGAGTAAGCACAAAATAGGCCAAATCCGAGTTCATGTCTGCCTCCTCTTGAAAGCGAGTCTAAGTGCAAAGTTTCTGTGATGGTGATTAGTTCTACTTAACATATAAACAAAAACTAAGTATCATAAAAAAAAATCTCACAGACTCGCTTTGAAGAGAAGGCAGACATGAGCTCGGAAATGGCCCATTGCATAAGCATGTAATTAACAAGTGCTTATTTATTAGAAATTGCATGAGAAAAATCATGTGATTGCTTAATAAAAATTCACACGACAAAAATCGAGATGATTAAGCAGAAGCATCGCAATCACGTAAAAATTGGACCTTGAATTGAGCCAACCAGGGCTTGCATTTGATTGGCTATCAATGCAACAATTTCACCGTCATTGCGCTATTTCATCTTTCTGCACACTGTTTGGAATTAATTGACGTGCTCTCAGCCAATCAATGCCCTAAAATGTTTTCCCGTATATTATTAGTGGTATACAAATCTACAAAACTACTATTTTAACCATTATAAATGATGAATCAGTTGTGTTCCGTGTTATTCATTTGGATGCCAGGTGTTTCTTGACTTGACTTGTAATTATTTGAGGTGAAGTCCGTCTACTTTGTAGCAGAAATCATTACCTTGTCAAAATAATTTTAAAGGGGGGATTTTCCATGCCTGCTAAAATTTCCAAGTCAATCATTGTAAAACTTTCTTTTTTCTCTGCAATACTATATTATCGTATTTCGCCAGAAAAAATAAGGCAGCGTCAAATACCGAGAACGGATCATGCATTGTAAACCATGTTCCGCACACAGGAGGCCAGTACATACATACATATATACATCCACTTTATTTCAGCACGATGGTAATTAAGCTAGTGCTTATCATGTAATTAGTGACTAATCATTATTCAATTTTCAAGAACATCTGCCTCTTATGAAAGCACTTTCCTCGTAATTTCGATTCCTAAGTAATTCAATGCTATCACGACAGTTTCTAAGTCCTGAACCCACGCCCGTTCTGTTCATGTTAAGTTTTTAATTGTCTGACTGCATAAGTTCCCTATTTTTACCTCGGGACCACCAAAACGGGTCCGCAAAATTTACGTTTCTAGCTTTTTCTACCCAAAAGAGAGATAATACGCTAAAGAAATTGTCAGCTTGAAGTTTCTTGTAAAGGCGGCGTATTCGTCAGTGGTTGGATGAGAATGACTCTGACAGCATTCAACGCTAGCGTATTCTGCTTGGAAGAATTCACCAGAGGCTTAGATAAGCAACTGTTATGTTTGTCAGGCGTCAACATTGTTTTTGCGTTTACTACAATTGCGGCAAACACTCTTATCCTAATCGCGCTTCCCAAGGTAACCTCGATTCATCCACCTTCCAAAGTCTTGCTTCGAAATTTGGTAGTAAGCGATCTCTGTGTTGGCATCGTAGAAATAACTATCGTTATTTACTGGATTTCCATAGTGCAAGAATGGTGGCAGGTTTGTCACCATTTCTATTTTGTTCATCTGATAGGAGGCACCATTCTATTTCCAGTATCAATGTGGACAATAACTGCCATAAGCGTGGACAGACTTCTGGCGTTGTTATTAGGACTTAGGTACAGACATGTTGTGACCTTAAGGAGAGTGTATGTGTTTCTTATTTTCTCTTGGGTCTGTTTTAGTATCGGAATTGTCGCACTTGGGTTTTGCAGCTACATCGCATGGGAAACTTTCATTGCTGCGGGTACACTACTTTGTTTGATGATATCCATCTACTGTTACAGCAGGATTTTCCTTAGGCTTCGTCATCATCAAAATCAAGCGCAAGAACAAGCTCAGGAACAAGCAAAAAAGAGAATTCCATTGAATATGACGCGATACAAAAAGACATTGTCGACTACAATGTGGTTGCAATTGGCATTAGTAATTTGTTTTTCCCCGTATGCGGTTGTATCGCCGTTTGCATTTCGAGAAATTCAAACAAAACAGTCGTCCGGTTTTTTTCTTGCATTGTATATCACGACATTTTTAATGTTTTTCAACTCAACTCTAAATCCAATTTTGTATTTTTGGAAGATGAAAGAAGTGAGACAAGCAGCCAAAGACACATTGAGACAACTATTTTGTTATCTAAACCTATGGACACGAAGAGGCAATTAATATTGTTAAATTTTCGACTTCGGATAACATTTCAGTCATTTGTGGCACTCTCGTTGGCTCACTTAATTTTGGTTGTCAAATCAAGTACAGAACGAATGCTCTAACTTTTCCCAACCTAAAGAAATTCAAGTTATACCGGGAGGCCTACCCGGAATTTCCATAAACCCAGCCGTTTCGTTTTCGTCAAAAAACAATTTCCAATGGCGCTTGTTAAGTATGAACAGATTGGTCATAGCCGACTCATATCCAAGAGTCGCATTCACTGAGTAAATTTACTTAGGGTGCGTTCGATTGACCCTATTGCGAAATAAGAATACGTAGAGAGATGATTTAAAACGGTATGTTTGGCGTTTTGAAGCAACAAGGATAATAAAGATATGTTTAAAATAGCATTTTAGCGGAAGTTTAATAATTTTAATGTGAATCTACGTAAGAACGAAGGATTTCTAACTTCAATTCCATGTACTGTATTCCTATTCCGGAATACGGTCAATCGAACGCACCCTTAGCGCAGTAAGCTTCGGCATATGCAAAGTATGCCGTTCAAGCGCGTGCACATATTGTGCGGCACGTCAGAAGATACTAAACATTATTGAAGAGATCGGAGGAAAGGCAGGTGAATGCAACAAAATATGCAACATTAATATTAAATATCATTAAAGTGTTCCCGTCGTAAAAAATAAAGTTTGAGGCCATAAAGGGAGTCAGGCTAAGCCTTTGCTTAACCTCAAGTTATTTTTCAAATCTCATCGGGGTTTTTTGCGATAAAAGAACATCAAGAGAAAAAGAGAAAAAGAGAATCCTGATTTGAATTACATATATTTCCTTGTAATTTGGGAAGTCATTTTTGAGGTGTCATATTTGAGGAGTCTCCAAAAGTGTTTTGTTCGTTCGCTCATGTTTTGGGGAAAATTCCATGCAAAGAATATTGCTTTTGGCATGTTTGGAAACTTATTGTATTAAGCTTCAATATGATAAATACGTTGTGGGGTATCGCTTCAAATGTGACTCTATGGAGCCAAGAGTGAATTAGTGTATGTAATTGCATGGGCCTGAGGGCAAGTAGTATGGGTAATCACGAGGGGACGAGTAAAATTGATTAACAATTATTCCATGAGCACGATTTCAACTTGGATATGAGATGGTAAATAGCCATCGAGCTGAAACGCGTATCGCCGAGTTGGCTATAACCAGTCTCAGATCCAACAAGCGCGAATGGAATAATTGATTTATTAAGACAAGATTTTTTTGAACTTCGAGCATTGCGCGGCCAAAAATACCATAATAATCTTTTGCCGCCAGTCAATTTTAGTTGGAATCACGTGTGTTTCGCGCCAGGGAATATTTTGATGGCCGCAATAATCCTGTTCCCTGGCTCATTTCTAACCTTTGTTTACAATCTCTGAGGCTCAGCTGGGACTAGTTTCTTTCTTTTTCTTTTTTTTTCAATTCTTCACAAAGATCAAACCTTCAATAACTTTTTTTTTTAACTTTGACATAAGCTACACTTAACTCTAGTGAATTGGAAAATGAAACATTTGTGGCAAATTTTATGATAAATTCAACTCAACAATCGAAATTGAAAGCTGAACACAATCTTAATGTGTAATTTTAAAGGGAGGAACTGAAAAGGAAACACTTAAACACTGGGGGTGTCACAAACCTTTTTACGGAAGAAGTGTGCGGGAGATAAGCTGAAAATCAACTCTAAAGGAACCTATCCACGAATACTCAATACCTTTCAAAAAAAAAAAAGGACAAAATTACCTTTTGCAAGGTCTAGCGATAGAGTACACCGAGCTGTAACGACAACAGCAGTCCGAAAACGATCTGTAGGAAACCTCACTGAACCGTAACGCAAGTAACAGAAGCTGCTTCCACATCAACTTGACTACCTTTAACTCGAATATCAGATCACATGTCACAGACAAGGCAATGACAAAAGAACTGTTCACACTATTTTAATAGAAGTATAATAAGAATTCATCCTAGGTTTACAATCTCAAGATAGTCCAAAAGCAAGTCTTGACACACTAATTCTAGACTGGATCTCTTAGCAGAGTCGGAGAACTCGAAATCTTACGGCAGACATTAGTTTTCGAACAATTTGCGTACAGGTTATAACCTTGCAGGAAGGTTAAACTAAATACGATAAATTCACCGCTTCAAAACGTTTTTCAAAGCTTTACAGATCTTTCCGAAGTGACTGAATAAAATACCTGTGTAAAATGGTTGGCTAATCGCTTGCACTCAACACAACTTCTACGTACTCTTCCACCGCGACACAATATGGCCGACGGTACAAGTCCTGATCTGAAAGTAAGATGCGCGCAAGCTCTTATGGGATTTTTGGCCGCTGGCGCGCTTTATTGCTCGATATTCAAAAAAATCTCGTATTAATTCCTTAAACTCCAAAATTTTGGAAGTACCTTTGAAATACGAGCAAAAAAAGCGAGAAAATCCGAGCGAAATCGAAAAAACTTGATGAACATGCAATTGTGTAACACCTGGTGGTCAGACAGACGCAGGGTCACCACAAAAACACTTCTGCTTACCTTTTCGCGTACTTCTAAACGTCGGAATTGATCCAAACTTTCCACAAAAACGGTTCCCTTTTGCTTTATTTCGAGAGAAAATTCGCTTTCCGACGAAAATAATTTTAGCTTTGCGTAATCATTTGCCACATAAGGTCAAACGATGGTATATGAGCTGA